>NC_051210.1:81166799-81357112 GCF_015220075.1 Falco rusticolus | reverse complement strand
AAGTCATGGGCCAAGGCCTGGTTGGTGGGGTTTGCAGGATTGCATCCCAATGGGAAAATTGAATAAACCCCTCACGGCTGGCAGGGGTTGGGAAATGCTTGAACAGAAATACTGCCACATGGCTTACACTTTACCTGTGAATGCCTCCTGACGCACTGATAGGTGAAAATTCAGGATTTTAGAAGCCAAATCTCCAATTCTCTGGGGTTTTCTTTCTTTTTTTTTTCTTTTCTTCTTTCACTACATCCCGAGAGCAAATTCTGGGGGAAGGGAGAAGCTGCAGGGGCCAGAGTGGTGGTCTGGATCGCTTGCCGGCAGGATCCCTCGCACCCTGACCCACCAGGCTGTCCCCCATTATAGGACTTTTCTGTTCTTAAAAAAAAATAATAATCAAGACAAATCTGGTTTTCAGATCAGATATCTGGTCTTCTCCCAGAAGGCTGAAGCTGTGCCTGGGCACACGGCAATAGGTGTTAAATCCCCTTCTCCTCCACTCCCTGAGAAATCAGGGAGCACGAAAAGTCAAGATCAATGGGCACAACCCTGAGCCTTATAATACTGATGGGCTTTGCCGCCTCCATCAAGTTCAGCTGCTCATTAATACTATCAAACCCCATTGCTACTAACGAAGCTGAGGCAACGCCAGGTGCTGTCACCATGCAAAGCTCCCGGGCTCGAATCCATGAAGCAGAAATTAATTTTTCCAACCAAGTCCAGTGCATTCAGCAACCATTTTACTGCTTTCTGGGTAGACAGGAGGACTGAAGCTCCTGTTTCCAGCTTGCTCCTCTTGTTCCATGTGCAGGTTAGGAACCACATCAGCAGACAACTAGATGAAAATTTAAATTTAAAATTGAACTGCAGCATCAGGACTCTCTGTCTCCTGCAATGCATTTTCTGCTGAAAATTTCTGCCCTTTAAATTTTGCAGCGAAAGCTTCCACCCCATCACAGACAGACCGACACATTCATAAGGCACCCAAGAACATACTGCACATCCAAAGAGGTCAGGGTGAAAACTTTCTCCTGTACAAGCCACCAGGAATTCAACATCTTCCTTGGAAAAACGGGTTTGAGCTGCTGGGTTCAGACCCAGCCTGCCTGATCCGGGGGCCATGCACGCCAGCGTCGTGGCATAAATTCTCTTCTTCTCACCAGGAAAGGAAAGTAAGTTGAATAATGGGAAGAATACAGGACGGGCTGCCGGCACTGCCTTCCCGGCTCTCTTACTGCACAGAGGTGACAGGGCAGCTCGCACAGCTGAATAAGCACCTGAAGCGATTTAGTAAGCCAAAGCATCGCTAGACAAGCAAATAAAGAGACCACTAAGCCTTGTTCATGTTCAGGGAGCGATGCAGTGGCGTGGTAACATCCTCGTACCAGCCTCCTCACCCTCCAGGCATCTCCTGCCCAGGCGGTCTTGCCATCACCCCCCTGACAGCCACCCCTCCCTCAGGATGCTCCAGCATGGAGCTGCCTGGGATCCCCGAGCAAAGTCTCCCCTCCGAACACTCATCTACCCTTGGTGCACAGTGCCTCTTACACTGACCATGGGACAGAGCCACTCCCGTACACCGCACACCTAGAAACATGGATAGCAAATTCAGCTAGATAGAAGCCAGGCTCAAAACTTATTTTGGCTTTTCCTATTTTTTCCTCTTTTTTTCTCTTTTTGTTTTTTGTCATAAATTGATTTTCTTCACTTATTAGTCTCCAAGAACAAAAAACCTTCAGTCTCCCTTGCCCTGTACATTATTAAGCCTGACTATAACAGGCCTGGATTTAAATGTATAATTACAACCATGACAGTAATGACAATAAAGCACTCCTTCAATGGAAAAAAAAAAAGTATTAAAAAAAAAAAAAAGAAAAAAAAGGGTTATAGTGGCTAAGAGATAATGGCGACTCGAACAGAGCCGCAGAATCCCCTGTTTCTTAGAGCTCCCAGCTCAGAGGAGCTCTCAATCCATCGAGAAGGTACTGGCAAGACGACGGTGGCTACGTTACTTCTGCAGTGGCTTTTGGACTCCTTTAAAACACTCCTTCTGCTTCAGCATCTTCACGTAAACCATGAGTCAGCTCGGGGGAAGGCATCACTTTGCCGGTCTCCGAGCTAATCACAATTGTCCGTTCAACAATACAATAAAGTAAGAAGGAAATACAAACGCTCGAGAAAAAGAAAACCCAGTGCAAATAAGAAAGTCGTCCCACTCTCCAACCCGCTGTCGAAGGGGTGGCGAGCTGGGGCAGGGGATACACACAGAAAGTTGAAGACAAGGAGGCGGGGAGGGGGGGACCTAACGCAAGCCCCGCTCGACAAAAGCCATCAATTATGAGTGTCTGGTGTAGTATGTGTCTGGCTTTGTCCTCCCGAGACATCTGCTGCCTGCTGTCTCCTGCCAGTTGGCTGGGGCAAGGCCGGAGGACAGCGTGAAAACAATACTAGCCCCCACTTGGATTCGGCTTATTTTTTTTTCTCTCCTCCCCACCCCCCAACCCCCCCACCCCCCCAAATTCTCTGTCTTCTTTCGAAAGCCAAACAATAACCCGGCGGGATGCGTTGCTGCTGCTTGAGCAATGAGTTCAGAAAAAGAAACCCCAAAAACAAAACCACGGCGGGGAAGAGGGGTGGCACTGAGCGACGCAGCTGAAAAAGAAACATGCTTCTCCCTCCCTGCCCCACGAATGTATTCTCGAGCATGCTGGGGTTTGGTCTGCTGGGGGATTGAAATCGGAAAAGCTCTTGCCGGATCCTGTCAAGGTGCATGTCTTCTTCTCGTCCCTTCCCACCCCACCTTGCCCTGCCCCTCAAGCCGTCAGTTTTTGGATGGTCTTGTTGTAGTACTGCGTGATGGTGGGCGTCAGGGGGTTCCAGTTGTTGGCGTGCAGCTCGATAACCTCCAGCAGCAGGGAGCGCGTCAGCATGGACTCGGAGGGACACAGCATCTTGTCACGCGCTATCGCCAACAGCTCCGTCATCATCTCGGGCAGCTGCTCCTCCAGCAGCCGGCCGGTGCTCTGCAGCTGTCGGGAGAAGAAGGGGTCAACCATGGCATATTGATCCTTATGGGTCCCTTCAGACTTGAGATATTCTATGGTTGTATCATTCTACAATATGAAAACACCTGCCGGCATTCCAGACATCCTCCATCCCTCCAATTCGCCCTGCTCAGTGCGGCGGGCAAGCAGGCAAGGTTAAAGGCGTCGTGGCTTTTGAAAACCAAAACCACCTGGCAGCCTGCTCCAACAGCCAAACATAAAGGGTGAGATTTTCAAAAGCAGGAGGAGCTGCTGGAGGAGCGAATGGTTCAGCTCCCACTGACTTCAAAGGCAGCAACACTGGATTGCTTTTGGAAAAAAAAAAAAAAAAAAAAAATCATGCTATTGTCAAAACAAAGCGCAGGCTGTGATGTGGTATTCCTGCCTGCGACCTGGCCGTTCATTTACTCGCTGATTCATAGCTGTCAGTGACTCCCAGTCATTAATTGGAATAAGCAGAGCCCTCCTGTATGCATAACAAATCCTGCCCTGCCGAGATCGGCATTTATACCTGTCGTGCCGCTTCTCTGAGGACAGACAAGATTTTTTTTTTTAAAGCAATTACTCCTTGGAGAGCCTCTATGGAGCAGCATAAGCTCCCCAAAGTCCTAAACTTAAAAATTCCACCTCTCCTCCTTGGTTGCCTGACGCTTTGCTGAATTTCAGCCATTCAGGCTGCAATTTCAACCATCAGATGCAAGGACAGCATCCATCCCCACAGGCCAATCACTCCCCAAAAGTGAAACTCTTGGAACTCTGCTATATTGGTACCAGCATTGCTCCGCAAAGCTGCTGCTGAGCATGGCAAACCTCTTCACATGAGCCACAGGGCAGCTTTTGCTCCAATACAGGTGTTTGTGCTTAAAAAATAAAGGCAGGGTGAGATTTGAAGGCACCAGGATGATGTAATTCTGTGATACACGACCCTGCTACCAAAATTTTTGCATCCATTTACATGGATCAAAAGTCCAGTGACAGAATCTCAAAGGCTGTCCCTTATCTCCCAGTGATGTCTTTCATGGACCTGCTGGAGCGGGGCCAGAGGAGGCCACGGGGATGGTCAGAGGCCGGGGCACCCCTGCTGGGAGGACAGGCTGGGAGAGCTGGGGTTGTCCAGCCCGGAGAGGAGAAGGCTCCGGGGAGACCTTACTGCAGCCTTCCAGCACTTAGAGGGGGCTCAGGAGAAAGATGGGGACAGAGTTTTTAGCAGGGCCTGTCGCGACAGGACAAGGGGGATGGTTTTAAACTCAAAGAGGGGAGATTCAGACTAGATGGAGGGAAGAAATGTTTTATGCCAAGGGTGGTGAGACACTGGCACAGGCGGCCCAGAGAGGTGCCCGATGGCCCATCCCTGGGAACATCCAAGGCCAGGCTGGACGGGCTCTGAGCAACCTGATCCAGCTGAAGGTGTCCCTGCCCATGGCAGGGGGCTGGGCTGGAGGGACTTTGAAGGTCCCTTCCCACACAAACCGTTCTGTGATTCTATCATGCAAAGAAGCAACATGGCTCTTTGGGTCTGGAAACATCTAACAGCTGCTTGACACACGCGTAGCCAAAGAAGGGGCAAAGCCATGAGGAGCAGGGTGGGTGGCGCGGGTGCTTCCCTACCTCCATGGAGCAGCAGAGCACAGCGTCTTCCTTCACATCCTGAGATTGCAACAACTGCGAAAAAGAGAAGAGACAGGCGGTGAGAAATGCATGACCTCCTCCTCCTCCCTTATGACCTTCCTTCCATCTCTTCGTCCAGCTTGGCTTTTGCCACTTCCAGGTGGAAAGGACAGAAAATTAGAAAAAGGGGAGAAAAGATATTATCACCATAAAAAATGAAGATGAACAGTGACAAAATGCAGGGTAAAGGGGATCAGCGGTGTACCCACTGCTGAGAGTGAGCAAGCGGGGCGGAATAGAGAGAATTCAGGTTAACAACTTCCAAAATAAATTTTATTTAGCTTATATTGCTTTTTTTATTCCCCAGCAGAGCAATGCAAAAACATACTCATTTCACATACACAGGGACTAAATACAACCATCAGACGACAACATGCCAGCAGCACAGCCCTGGGAGCGGCAGTTTGGAAGGGACGGCAGCCACCCACCACCAAACCTTTCCGTCCCTCTGGGGACACTTCTAACAGCCACAAAACCACCTGAAGGGAATGTGTTACAATCCAGCCTGATTAATACCGCTCCTTCTAGACTGATTATACAGTAGCAGGAGCGCAATGGGTTGCAGCAAAACTATGGTGTCTCATGTGCACCAACGCCAACCCTGCTCTGCTCTCTGTATTACAAACACAAGCTTGTAAGCACGAGCAATTTTCAAGAGAGATCCCGAATGTCGCTCTGCATGGCATGGGATGGCAAAGGAAGATGCTCACCCCTCTTGGTTCAGACTCGGGGTGCGCAGTGAGGGTCAGCCTGGCTCTACCTGGCCGTGGCAAAGCATAGGAGCTCAGCACACTCACCTCACAAACCTTGAAGCCACAAGGAAGGACCCTTGAAACCAGATCAAAATCACACATTTTTCTTTGTTCTCATCTTTATGACTTTGTAAAGCACGTAAAGATGCTGCTTCAGGTATTTTGCTAAAACCATAAGAGAAAGCACAGTTGTTCTAGTAATTTTTAAGTAGACAAAATAATGAGATTCTCAATCAGCCAGCAAAGTGAGCTGGAGAGTTACGAATAACACTACCGTGAGGTGGCTGATAAAATGACAAATGTTGGCAACACTTGAAGCTACGGCCACTTCCACTCGATCACCTTGGGCTGAACAAGCCCTGCTGGCCCTGAGCTAATCCCTGCGTGCAGCGGGGAGCTGAGTGCATGCACTGAACACTGAGAAAAAGGGAGAAAAATTGGGAAAACTGGCTTTATTAGTATCTGAAATTCATCAGGGAGAGGCAGACATTGGAAAAATGGTCAGGCTAATTAAAACTGCCCATATAAAAACTGCTTAGCATAACTAAATGTACTCCAAAGTCACATCCTTTCATTAAAATCACAATTCTGATTCTCAGCCTTATCATCTCTCCTTCCCACTCCCATTATTTTATGTTTCCTTTTCGTTACAAATAAATGCCTATTTGTTTACCAGCTGGAAAACAGCTAGGGAAAAGAAGAGGTAATTCAAGGAATTATCATTGCTTTCAAAATTTTGTCCTCATCCTCTTCTGTTTTCAGCAGAGAGCAGTTTGTTTGCTTTGAAGGTGATGTTTCCATCATCTCGATGAGCAGGAGGTCCATTGGTTTTTATCTCGCATTAGCCAAAGGGTCAGCCAGGGCTGAACCACAACAGCCGTCTCCCCCCAACCCCAGTTAATCTTTCTGCTGAATTGTTTGGAAAATGTTAGTTAAGCCCAAGATGCACACTCTGAGATAAGTTCTCACAAACAGCTCACAGATTCTTCACAAAACCCCCATGAGATTATTTAAAACCCAACAACAACAAGGAAAAAAAAATATCAGTTAGGGACAAATATGAACAGGCACTAGTCCAGCAATCCACTCCTGGGGTATTTAGCTCGTGAGCACAGCATAAATCAGGGCTGCAAATTAAATATACCTTGCCTATTTTGCCGTTCTTTAATAAAGAACATAATGTGAAAATTAAAGCAACAGAAGTGGAGTTAGGATTGATGAGGAAGGCCTGTGGTGGTGGCCTGACCCCAGCCCTTCCTCTGTCACAGTCTCCTTGATGATCCTGCTCTCTGCCAGGGATATGTGGTCAGGGAAAGGCTGCAACTTCACTTGGGCTTTCCTTGCTGCATCTTCCCACCTGCAGAGCTGGGACGCACTTCCCTACCTCTAAAGGTGGTTGTGAGGACGAATATGCCACTGTCAAGTGCTCAGGTATTTGGCTAATGAGGTACAGTCTTACCTACCTATGATGACACAGACTATATCCTACCCCCAGCCTTGGGCAGGTACCTTCTACCTTCAAGTTGTCCTCCTGGACCTCATCTGACATGACTTGGCTGAACAAGGAGCATGCATGTGCTCCACCTCATCCGTCCAAGCACCACATGCTCCACTGCTCCATCAAGACACCATGTGCTCCACCTAACCCATCCGGGATGCGCCAGCACCTCACCCATCCAGGCACCATGTGCCAGCACCTTGCCCATCCAGGCACCACGTGCTCCACTGCTCCATCAAGGCATCAAGGGATACTGGTCCCAAGGGCCACAGTTCGGCATCTGCCTGGGATGTGTGGGTTGGGGAGGCCCACAGCCTGCCCACCAAACCCAGGCAAGGCCCTGTGCAGCACAGAAGTGCCCAGATCTGCTGGTGCTCTGAGAACCACAGTCCAAGTCCATGCCCACAGATGGCTGTCAGCCACCTGCAACAGTGCAACAGTCTGAAGCCAGGAGGATCGGAAAGTTGTCACTGTTTCTCTGCATATTCATGATCATAACTATGTTTCGAGCACACAGGGCTCTGGATCTTCCCCAGGATGTAGGCACCAGCTATCTGCTTCTGACCCCTGCATGCTGGGACAGGAGGAGATCCAGGAGCCCAGGTGGCTCTCCCTCACCTGGCATGGGCACTGAACTGCTGCTGAAGGCAGACAGCAAGGGCTGCACTGCAAGGACTGTGCTGCCTGGGGTCCCACCATCAGTGTCCTCAGCCACTGATGACATCTCACATGTGTTTCTCAAAGGGTGCTTCGTCACCACCCAAGGCTGCCCCATGTGAGCACGAGGCACCCCAAAGCAGTGGGGTGGTTGCTTCAGCAGGAGCACAGCATTTCCCAAAGCTCCTTGACTCCCACATCAGCCCTGACGGCACTGCAAGAAAAAATGGTGCAAACACTTCAAGATGTCCAGGGAAATCACAACCCTCCTGAAGCACCGGCACTTGCGTGACCATAAACCTGAACCCATCCAATTGCACTCATTGTTTGCCATCTAATCCGTATTTACTTAAAATATTTTAACGTAAACATGCTATACCCATTAAATTAGCACTCCCACATTGTAATTCTTGTTTATTTAGCTATTTATAACCGCTCCTCCCTGCTGCGTGCATCTGCCCAAATCCCACCACGGGCACCATCCCACCTCTCTCCACCAGGCTCCCACACAGTTCAAACCAGCCGATGAATGCGGACGAGGGAGCTGAAAAAGGAGCGTGAGGCAGACAACGGGGCAGGTGAGCTGAGACTCACACGCTTCTCGGTTTAACCTGTAATTATCCCCCGGAGGCTGGGGCTGTCTGCGAGAAAAACTTCCCTTTGCTCTCCAGCCGGTTTCCCCCGTATCGGGCGAAGCCGAGCAATGAAAGCAGCAGTTCCTGCTGGAAAGCAGACAAAGAGTCTGCTTGATTTCCTAAGAGAGGGGGCTGCATGCCAGAATTTGCCCAGCCAGTCATATAATACCCAGCCTCAGTTGCGAAAGGCTTCTCACTTTTGTTTCTGATGCTGGACTAGCAGTTTTGCAGACTGGTGGAAGATGTCAGGCTTCTCCCCTTCCAAATTTCTGTGTCCTGCTGAGAGATGGGAGCACTGGGCAAGGTCCTCTGCGACGCAGCATGCCCAGGTGGGCTCTGGGCACTAAATATTTTCATAAGCAACCCAAAATAAATTGTCGGGTCTGCTCCTGGAAATGCTGCATGTGGTGGAGCTGCAGCACCTTGCAGGGTGGCTCTTGAGTGCAACTAGTTTCCGTGGCATGCTACTGGGACCAGTCTCCCCTGGCCTCTGTGGCCTCCAAACCTGCTCTTTATAGAGGTAAGCAACGTAAGCCCCATGGGGTGGGCATGCAATGGCTGTTGAGGGGGGCAAAGAATCCCCAAAACTTCAGCTGTGGTTCATCATGGAACCTGGTCCTCCTCAACAGCAATGGATGCATGCTCATGCAGTGCAGACACCAGGAGCAAACCAGAGAGCTAAGCTGATGAGATTCACATACCCATGAATATTTGGGTTTATTATCTGCTTTCTGAGATCACCTGGGCTGCTGAGAAGCTGAAGTGCTCACTTGGTATTCTCAGGGGTGCCCACGCCACAAGCAGGACCGGAGAACCTGCCCCACCATCCTTTATCACCAAACCATGCACGTTTAATTGTGTTCTTCAGCAATTCTCCCTGGGAGATGGAGTGGGAACAGCCCAACGCATACATTACCCCTTCCAGCTGCAACGATATTTCTCCTGCAAGGCACAGTACTAATTATTGTGTATGATATTGCTTGCAAAATGGCATATAAGCAACGCTTGCCACAAACTAGCTCTTAGCATGCAGTGTCTTCTGATGCTTTGGTGATGACTCCAGCGTGAAAGCGCAGAAAGCTCGAAAATATCCACCCAGAGCCACGGAGAGGCTGGGATGTCTTAGAGCCCCAGCGAAAGCTGGATTGACCGCAGCCCACGCGCCGCTTGCCCTGGCTCCCCGATGGGCATTGCAGGTTCATCCATCCAGGTGGCAACATGCATGGACATCCAGACAGCCTTGGGCGTGAAGCTCCAGCCTTGCAACCGCTCTGCGGTCCCTGCCCACAGGTATGCTTTTCATCTAACGCGTAGGTCATGAGGAGGTGCCTGCTGGTATTCCCTCTGGGGAGTGTGGACCACGACCGCAGAGGAGCCAATGCGTTGCAAATGCATCATCCAGGTGTAGCAGCCAGCTCGCTGGTATAAAATGAGGCAACGGGTGAAAACGGAGACACATTTTAATTAGGAAGAAGGAAAAAACCAGCTACTTGTGCCACTCGGAGCTGAAGCAGAATGAACACACTGTACTGGAAAGTGTGACGGAGAGATGGTTTGTTTTTACCCAGAGGAGCCCATGGGAAGGGCTGTGGTGGACTTTGTCCTCAGCAAGATGGATCTGTTCCAGTGGCTGGGATTGCCATGGAGACCCCTTATAAAGGGGCTTAGGAGAAAGATGGGGACAGAGTTTTTAGCAGGGCCTGTCGCGACAGGACAAGGGGGATGGTTTTAAACTCAAAGAGGGGAGATTCAGACTAGATGGAGGGAAGAAATGTTTTACGCCGAGGGTGGTGAGGCACTGGCACAGGCGGCCCAGAGAGGTGCCCGATGGCCCATCCCTGGGAACATCCAAGGCCAGGCTGGACGGGCTCTGAGCAACCTGATCCAGCTGAAGGTGTCCCTGCCCATGGCAGGGGGCTGGGCTGGAGGGACTTTGAAGGTCCCTTCCCACCCAAACCGTTCTGTGATTCCATGGTTCTATGATCATCCCCTACAACCAGGAGTCCCGTTAAGGTGCAGGACGTGCTGTCCTGCTGACAGGGCTCTGCAGGCACTCTTGGTGATCTAAGGGACCACAGTTGGGGAACTCCTGCTCCAAAAACCTCCTGGCCGCCCCATGGTCTGCTAGATGTGTCCTCCTGGGAGGACGAGCCAGTTCTGCTGCACTTCACAGGCTCTCTGCAGAAAGACATCAATAGCAATTTTCTGCTTTTCCACTGGCCCCTTATCGACCCACTGTCGCAAGGCTTTCAGGAAGATGCTTGAGATAAGATGCATGGGACAGCTCAGCTGCTCTGCATGGGGAAGAGTCACGCACTTCTCTGAGCTACAAGCAATTGCTACAGCTCCAGTCTCCTTATTGTCACAAGGCACGGGGTGGTGAAAACAGCCAAGAGTGGGGAAAATGCAAAGTACAAATGAGGGTGTGGGGTATGAGTAATTACAAAACACTCCACCAGCAAGGCCAGTTTCAGGATTTCTACAATCTGCTCCCATGAGAGCTCCTCGACCCAGGACATCAGAAGGTCAGCTGAGCCGATCCTGCACCCACCAACAGCTGCACCAGTGCCATCCTCTCTAAAGGGTTACCAAGTCCGTCTCTGGGCATAGCCTGGAGCTAGGGAAGTCAGGTAAGACCTTTTCCTAGAGAAGAAACAAGTGAGCACTTGGAAACAGAAGGCCTTTAGAAGTCCACGGGCATAAATGGCATCTTCTCTGCTCACCCATTTGATGCTGAGGTTGGCCAAACACAAAGTTTTGGAGAACTTTTCCCTTATGGAACAACATTATTTGTTGGGCTCTGAAAACTCAGCTGCAGCCACTAGCAGTAGTAATTCTCTCCACACGACCTGCTCACACCTCTCTGGGGATGTGGTCAAGTCTTCAAGCCCACTGAAGATGCACAAGGTGCCACCAGCCCATGCATCTCGTGGAAGGGTCCCTCTTCCCAGTTCCCTGACCAGGTCGGCTTGGTCTCAGCCCAGGTGGGAACATGCGAACAGCAGCTTGCGCTGCTCCTTTAGGAAGAGGCCACCACCATGGGTCACTGTTGGTCCCACAAGCAGCTGCCCAGAGGAGGTGGCACAGGGTGGAAGGAGCTCTGGGCTGGAGCTGCTTGCACTGGCATGGCTGCGTTGAGAGCTGTCTCCATAGGAGGCACTTTCCCTAATGTATTTTGGACAACCTGGAGGAGTTTCTTTGGGGGCACTTCTCCATTTACACTGATGTGCTCTCTCAGCTGAGGATGAGACTTCTGTTCTCCTATTACCCACTCCCTGGGAGGATGGTAAGAAGAGATTAATTTGTTTATTGCATCAAGTAACCAAAATGTTGGTTATCCTCCTTGTCAGGTTCCTGAGGAACTCAGAGACACTTAAGAGCAAACTGAATTAAGGCCAGAGGAACAAAACCCTGTACCCAGTCGTGGGAAACTCCTCCTACTCCTTTCCACTGTAGACAAGGCAAACCATGAAACATGACTCTCTCTCCCTGGATCTGGAACAGCAGAAGGGATTCCTGCGAAGATGGAAACCATTAAGAGGTAATTACTGGAGACAATGACAAAGAAAATCTGGTCACTCATCAACCCAGACACTGCGATCCAACAGTAGCCTGGTGGCTACACATCTCCTGGCTGGAGGTCGACCTTCAGGACCCAAAGGTGGGTGAGAGAGACAGCCAGAGCCACCCAGTCTGCGTGCACAGGGAGACCGAGCCACCCAGACGGCCAGCTTCATCCTGCCCGGCCAAAGACATAATAACCCTGGGAGAAGAGGATGTGATCTCATCCCAAGGGTCCCGGGGAAACACAAAACATGGAAAGAAACAGTGGCGAGACCATTGCGCTTGATTGCGACGGGCTCCACCCTGGCTCGCTGGACGCTCTCGGCTTTCCTGGATCTGGGGAGGGAGAGAGCACATGGTGGCAGACCGAATAGTTGTGTTTACATCCCATTGAAAGGGTTTTTGGGAACTAACAATGCCTGGTCTGGAGGGTGAAGGAGAATAACAAAGCCACGTGAGAAGGAGGGACCATCCTTCGAGATGGTATCTAGCTTCATTCAGTTATATCTGCCCTAATTGCTTCCTCTGCCTTCTCCACGGGCCCCAGAGAAACAAGGGTGGTATTTCCCCTCCCCTATTTAAAATATGCCATTACGGTTTAAATGCTGGGACTAAACAAGTCCTGTAGCTTTCCAAGAATATACATTCCTGCACATAAAATACTCAACGGAGCAGGTGGGCTCAAAGGCATCGCGCAGCCCTCCCTGTTTGGGTCCATCCTGATCTGCCTCCAAATAAAAGAGATTAAAGAGAATTTTGTTCCCACCCATACAAGGTGCATTTGCAGGAGGGTTTTGCAGCGCAGCTATGGTGGGTCTGTGTGCATGAATGCTTTTTGCACAGCTGTTTATTTATCTATTGCGTGGCAGGCGCAGATGCATGAGGACATCCATCCCTGCGGGGAGCACGGTCCTACAGACACGTGCCTGTCCCTCCTCTTTGCAGACCCCTGCTCCCTCACATTACCTCCTGCCATGGCTCTGAAGGTCCACATTACCCCACACATCAGTGTACCCCGCTTGCTCCAAATCCCAGACCTTTCTCTCAGTACTTCCAGGTCTTCAATCCTCCTCTTCTGGATTCCCAGTTATTTGCTCTCCCCATTTCTCCTTCCTTCCCATGTCCCTGATCCCCTAGTCTCCTCTTTCCCCCTCCTTCCCTGGCACCCCTTCCCTCCCATGCCTGCATCCCTTGTCCCTCCTCCATCCTTCTCTGCAACAAACCACACCCCAGTTTGTCCCAGTCCTGCCAGACTGGAGACCAAACCACCGATTTCTGCAGAACCAGATGGGGGGGGACCAGAAGGGGACTTCTCTGAGGACAGAAGTCCCCTTCCTCACAAAGTATATATTTTCTCCAGTCAGATCTGGCCTCATGGAGCTACCCAGGTGGAGGGGTGGCACGGGGTCAGGATCCGGCCCCCTTCCTGCCTTTGCTCATTCGACAAAGGAAGAATTCTGTCTCATTCTCTGCCTAGGATAATAATCTTAAAAATCCTAGCATCTCATTATACTGTCAAAGACCCTATTTTGACTCAAAAGGCTTTTTAAAAAGTGAGAGTGATTTAAAAAAAACCAAAACACAACACCAACAAACCCAACATGTTAAAAGATACAATTTTCTTTTCCAAACAGCACCACCCTCCTCGCTCATCTGACTGAAGCCAGGAAGGTTTTGGTCTCTCTTCCTCTGAAGGAGACAGTGAAAAGGCGGTGCCCTCTTGAAGTTCAGACGTTAATTACTGCGTTAGAATATTTTGCTAAATTACACAGCATGGCCCCAGGAGATAACAGGCACTAAGAGAAGGGAGGGGAGTGGATACCCATCTACATGCTGCACCGCAGACTCAGACATGGGGGGAAAGCAATTAGATGGGGAGTATTTAACCTCCCTGCACCACCCCCCGAGGAGGCTTTCAGTTAGCAGCATGTACCAAGGCAGGGAAGCGATGGAGGCGTGCCAAGATTTTAAACGATGCTGAAAAGGGAACATCTCCGCCAACCAGACTGGAAGTAGGAGACAACTCCTGCAGAGGAGCAACTGTCCTGCCTGCTGCCAGCCTGATGGGTCTGCTCCCCACTGCTTTGGTGGGGCACATTCTCCAGGGGTCTGCTCCTGGGCGCTGCTCTCAGTCCCCAGGGTTGGTAATTCGACCATAAAAGCATCTGTCTTGGGTCAGGGCAATGCCCACATCTCACTTATGGGTGGCAGTGCTCAAGGCCATACCCCCAGCGTACCCCCCACCCTCAGCAACAGCTGGAGGGATCTCCATCAATTGGTCTTGCAGCCACAGCCTCCTGCACAAAGGAGTTCTGCAATTTAATTAGTCTCTCTCTGATGAGCTGGTTCCTGGGGTTTGCTCCAAACCTGCCCCAACAGCCCCGACCCATGCACCCGCAGGCGCTGAGCGCGGGACAGTGCCACAGCAAGGCTGCTCCTTGGAATTCACTCCTGGAATCCAATCCCCTTATATCCAAGCTAGGACATCATGGGTGGACAATGAGACAGGTAAAAAACCTGGTTGGATGGTTGGGCTTCAGAGGGTTGTAGCTATTGGGATACAGCCCAAATCTGCCTGGAGGAGCGACGAGGAGTACCGAGGCGTCTGTCCCAGGACCTGCCCTGTTTAGCATCCTTATCTATGACCTGGAGGAGGTCTTCTGAAGTTTGTAGATGACACCAAGCTGGGGGGGACCACTCAGTGTGCTCGAGGATCAGCGGTCCAGAGGCACCTCAGCAGGCTGGAGGAAGGAGTCAAGAGGCACATTCAACATTCCAAAAGAAACAAGCTCTGTGCAGGAGAAGAGCACAGGGGCATGGGCAAGTGGTGGGATAGGGTTATTATGGGGGGCGAGAGGGGGCAGAGCCCACCCTGTGCTACTTGCCCTTGTGGGACCCCAATCAGCAAGGTGCCTTCAGGGGACCACAGTGACATCTCCACCTGGCATCTTCTCAAGCTTTAGGTCCCACAAGCCAGTTTTTCCACTCCTTGCTCTGCTGCCGTAGGCAACTGCTCAGGTTACCTGGCTGTAAAGCCAGGTCTGACTGCTCAATGGCATCATAAAAATAAACAAATGCACCCAAACCAGCACTCGACACCAACCACCTTGGCTGGAACGACTCCTCCTGGCAGAGAGCTGGCGGGAAGGTGGCAGCTCCCAGGCCCAGAAGTACCTCCTGAGCTGGCATCCCAACAACATCCACTGAGGATGAGATCAAGACACAAGAGGAGCCAAAACTCCTGACACCCCTCATCTGTACCAACTTCTGCCAGAGCATGATTGTGGCTCCCAGCTGGCTGCCATCCTTCCTTCCCTGCAGACCTCAGCCATCACCAAGAGCCGGGCCAGGTCCCTCAGGACCTAGTCCCAGTGCTTCCCCTCCACAGCAGCACCAGGGGATGAAGCAGGAAGGGCAGCAAGCTGGGCTGGCCCATGCCAACCCTGCTGACACACACGCAGCCATGGGCAGCGCAGAGCTGCATGAAGAACAGCCAGCTCCAACCATGCTTAGGAAAGAGCTAGAAAAGGCAAAAGGGGTGATAATCAGTGAACAGTAGATGGCAATCAATATTATTTATTATCTCTACATCTCCAGTAGACAAGAGGCACCTATTGCACCAGGCACAGGGCTCTGGAGTGCTCCTGCTCTGCTGATGGTTCAACCGACATTTGCTGGTCCCTGGTTTTAAACCATTTTCTACGTTTTGTTGGCTCTGTCGAAGGCCACAGAAAAGCAGAAATATGGCCAGGCTGCAAGGATCAAAGTCCCTTGATTATTCTCCTGGTTTTAACTGGGGGACATACACTGTGAAGTGTTGTTGAAATGGGGCTGAATGTGGTCCTCAGTGTTTGGGCATAGGGCAGGGGCTTCAGGGCAGCACATTCACTCCTCACCATCCTAGAGATGTACAGGGACAAATATGGTTTTGTGAAATAAAGTGAGGCCAGAGCTGGGAGCACACGGGGTGTAGGGCTGGGAGAAGACAGTAAGACATCTCTTTTGCTTAGACCATCAAGAGCAGGAGCCAGGTCAACTTCCTAAATGGCTAGAAGTGTTTTCATCATGCTAGATAAAAGACTCATGGAGGAACATGGTCCTGGAAGATGCCACCACTGGTCCAACATGAGGATAGCCAGGGCTGGAAGCAGGCAAGGGCCAAGCCCATGGTGCCCTGGCTGCAGCACAACCATCCCTGGGGAAAGCATTTCCCCAGAAACAATGCCCTCTTCCAGCTTCTCCTCAATTCCCCAAAGCTCCAAGGGAAGAATAGGAGGAAAGCTCGCTCTTTTACTTCTATTTAACTTCTCTGCTTTGTTATTCTTTTCCCAGGCTCCCTAAATTTGATGGCTGCAATAATCCTCTGGTTCTCATCTGCAAAGGGCTCTCCTCTGGTTGCCATAAAAATTCCTCCTTTCTCCCAGCTGTCCTCAGTGCTGATCTCTGGGCTGCGCTTGGGTATCCATTTCCCTTTTCCAAGCTAAACTATGCAGTACTCCAAGCAGAAAAACATGTTTTGATCCAAACCACTATCCAAACTTACCGTGCTTCATCAAACCATTTTAACGAGCTGGACTCACGTTTACTTCTCTTGGCAAACCACCTCTTTGCCTAAAATCCCAGCCTTGACCCCACTAGACCTTGTTGTGAAGATGCTGTCCGCACACCCAAATCTCCCCCCAAACCCCCAGAAAGGTTCTGGAAATTAAACATTTTGATTCTTTGGGGATTCAGCTCCTGGGAGATGCAGTCACCGTGTTGGATGTGGTGGTAGACCCTTCCTTCGCCCCCTGCCCTGTTTTCCAGCAGGCAGCTCAGGTGATGGGCATGGAGGAGGATGTGGCAGAGCCCCCAGGGACAGGGGCTTGGCATGGACCACGCTTGTGCCAAGGGGCACAGCCACTCCTTTGGCTCCTGAAAGGCTGCCCGGGCGAGGCGGCAGCTCTGACCCAAATTTCCTTTGCCATGATTAAACATCCATTCCCGTGGCTGACATCAAAACACAGCGGTCTGCCTGCTTCCCTGAGGATGGTGATGAACGCTAGTTCGATTAACCAGCAAACCCCAGCATTTATCACTCCAGCCTTGCCTGAAATGAACTCCTCTTTGGATTTTTTTTTTTAAAGCCCACAAAACCAACCCATCCACACTGCTCAATAAATAACACTGGCATTGCCACCCGATGTCCCTAGCTCCCCTTCACCGGGCCACCCAGCACTGATGTCCTTGCTGTCATCCTTGTTTCCTCCTACCCAGCCCAGTTCCACAGCTAACGATGGTGTTAATAAGCTTTTATTTGGGGGAGGGGGGCAAGGAAAGGAGCTAAGTGAGGAAGCTTTGCAAGGGGAAGGGAAGAGACATTCCTGCCTCAGTCATCAGGCAACTTTCGCCGTCCTCTTGCTTACTCCCTCCCTGACCTTTGGCTGAGTCTGCCAAGGCTATAAAGGAAAAGGGAAAAGGAAAAAAAAAAAAAAAAAGAGACAGGGAAACTCAAAAGCAAGAGGAGCTGAAAGGACAGGCAGAGGGAGAGATGTTATCTTGCCTCTGGTAATGATTTATTGTCAAAGGATGGGTGGGCTGAGGCAGAGGGAGTGAAGCATGATTGTGGGCAGCACGAATGGGCTTTGCTGGGGGATGCCTGAGGGGGAAGGAGTTAGGGGCTGAGACGGTACGTGGGGATGTATTTGCTGATCAGCAGGACGGGGAAAAACCCATGATGAGCACCACTACACCTTGTGAACCTGTCCTGATGCAAACGGAGGTCCCAAACCTTAGTCTGCCCTGGGACACCAGCCCATGTGCTTCATGAAGCTCGCCAAGGGATGAGCCCTCCGTACGATTACAGAGTTTCCACCCCCTCATAGAGCACCCGGCAGGGTCAGCCTGTGCAGATGTCCCTGTCCCCTCCTGGTGCAGCTGGACCTCCTTGGCTGTGTCCACAGCCTGGTTTTGGCTCTGGCAACTGCCTCAGAGCCTGGCACCTATCACTGCTGATAATCGGTGGTCGGGTTCTCCTGGGCTGGCCGTGCGCCTCAGGATTAGCTGACGGCGGTAAAAAACAGTGGCGAGACAAAACCCCATCCCAGAGCCACAGAAGAGGAATGGAGTGAGTCAGGGTCACAACCCCGCAGAGTGAGCAGTCACGGATCAACTGTTTTGCTGGAAGGCTCAGGCTCACCCATGTCAGCTAAGCTAAGAGTCTTCTTCTCTGACAAACAACACCATGGGAACAGAGCTGTCCTGCTAGGGAACAGAGAGATGTACTTTTAAGAACCAAATTTATGCATGACGTCTTGATATCATTAGTAAAGGCTTTTTTTGGAGCTGCCCTGTAGCAAAATATATCCTTGATAACGTGAAATTCATGTCCTTCTGTACATCTCTACATTGTCACCATGTCCCCACATGGTGACAAGAGGGACTGTGTTGGCATGGCAAGGGCAGACCGGAGTGGGCAGGGAAAAATCCTGGCAGAATCAGGGCTGGGTTGTGTCACGACTGTGATGGGAAGCCAAGGGGAACGGGGACTTTGCTAGACGCCAAGATCTTCCCCATAAGGTGACACATACCGCTGTGGGCAGAGATTTTGGGGAAGTTTGGCTATTCTTAGCACCCCTCTCCCACCTCCTTCTCTGGATATGTGTGCCTCGTCACGATGCCCAGACTCCTTCTCACTGCTACACTCACCGTCTGTGAACCCTACCCACAATATTACTGTGAAGACAAAATGTTTATGATGTGCTTGCATTCAGAGAAAACTTCCCATGCATGTAAAAAAGTCATCGCTGGCATTTTCTTTATCTTCCCCTTGCCCAGGGTCTAGGGGAGAACTTATTTTACAGCAAGTTATTTATGGCCTGACAGAAGCACTACTGACAATTTGAGATTCACAGCTCCAACCTCGGGCAGCGAGGTGGATTTTTCTGAGAAAGTCTTCGACAGACAGCATCAGGAGACAAAACCATCTTTAAAACAGGACAGGGGAAAGCCTTCTCCTGCTCTGCTGAACATGAACACCTGAGTTGCCTTTTCTGTTTGTCCTCACCAAGGTTTCTGCCCCCACCCTGAACCACGGGGCAGTCAGGCTCTGAAATGAGCTTGTCAGGAGCTCAGATTCTGGTGCCCCAACCCCTGCGGCAGGGCTGGGTTTCTGCTGCACTAGGTGGGGGGTAAGGACATACGGGACCTCACCTCTCTCCCTCTTCCCTTCCCTCAGCCTGCCCCATCTATTCAGGCGGCTTCACCTGTTTTTAAGAAGCTTTTTAAGCACCTTGGGTAGGGATTTTCACAACGTTGGGATTTGCAAACTCAGACGCTGGGTTTGCAATCCTGACTGCTGGGCTTTGTGAACCCTTGGACAAAGGGGTTTTGCATGGAGCACGTGTTTTTAATTAGCAGAAACACAATATGCAGGAAAAGCCAAACATCCCGGCAGACACAGGTACTTTTGGGGTGAGAAGTGTTGATGCTGGCAAAGCAAACCGCTAGGAATCGTAAAGCAAACATCTACAAATCCTGGCCACCTCAGCCCTGCAACGCAGCAGCTTGGGTCCCAGGTGGAGAAGGACAAACCCTGAAGGCATTTACCTCCCTGAGGCAGGTATAAATGGGGCAGACAAGGACACGAAAGGGCTCTCCGGTGCTGCTTCTCATGGTGCCGAAGACTTCGCAGAGAAAGGTGATGAACCCCAGCCAGCGCTCCACGTCCCGCTGCTGCAACTCCTCCCGCATGGTGAAATCCTTCTGCAAGAGGGACAGAGACAACAGGCTGCATCAGCAAAACCGCATCGCCATGGGAGAGGCAACGGCTGTCTAGAGAGAGAATTAGGAGGAAATTGAAACTCAGGGTGGGGGGAGGAAGACAGACAGACTGACTCTTTAGTAACAGTGGGGAGATTACTCAATGCACGCGGAGTGGCTGGAATTTCAACACAGCAAAGCCACCAGAAAGCAGGTATTGTAGAAATACCACCAACCCTTGCAATAACTGCCATGGCTTGCGCTACAGACGGCGTCCCTGTCCTCTGTCCTCCCCCTCGGACAGACATGGTGACTCTTTCCCATATCCACAACCAAGATCAAATAAAAGCAGCAACAAAGAGGTTAAATTAAATGCAGGGGAAATGCAATGAAAGCTGGTGGCCGTGCCAGGCTTGATGGTCCAGGTGGACCTGCCCAGCCTGTTCATTCCAGTATCTTCAGCAGACCCAGTGTCTGGCCAGGGGCATCTTAATGGCCTGGCTGCTCCCTGGGGTCTCACAAAATTACAGCACAGACTGGCTCCTTGCCTGACCAGAAGATCAGGGCAGCCTGAGCTTGGCATTAAAAGGTCACCCTGCTCCTGAGCTGATGGTTGCCATGACCAAGGATTATCCAAATGACGTGATTTATGGAGCAACATCAGGAGGAAGCATGCAGGGAGAGAGCTGACTCTCCATCAGTCCTCCAGCTGGGGAGAAAACAAGGGATTTGCCCAAAAGCAGGGCATGAACAAAGGATGTATGTGTTGGGAATGTGTGGCAAAGAGCAAGGGGCAAGACAGAAAAGCAAATAAAAGCTTTTCTAGAGGCTTATCTAGAAATGTGCCATTTCTAGAGGATGGCACAAGGGAGTGCATCACACTCAGAGCCAAGAGGGTTTCCCTGGGCTCTCAGCAATGCTGCAGAGCTTCTTGCACGATGTCCCACACAACTTTGCTTGTCTGTGTCCATAGTGACCTTTCCTTGGTACTAAAAATTAGTAGACACTAACTAGGGGAAAATTAAAGAACAGGACAAGTTCGTTCTCAGCAACGAGTGTTCCCAGTGTGGGTTGCGCAACATTTGAAATCCAGCAACTAAATAGATTATCTTCTATCTTTTTCATCTCAGTTTATTCCTACTGCCTGAGACAAAGGGCTTTTTGCTCCTGCGAATGCTCCGACCTGCAGCTGCACTCCGCAAAGCCAGGGAGATATAAAAGCCACCACACCAAAGTTCCCTCTCATGCCCTGGACAACACATGAAACAAAGGTAAGTAAAGCAGCTGCTAAAGAAAACCAGGCAAAAGCATGATGATTATTTTCATGACACAACCGTATGCATAGAAGATCCAAGAGAGGAGCTATTTATAAGTTTCATTACAAAAGGAAAAAAAAAATTTGCATATGCAGGAAAAAGACTTGTAAAAGAACCGAGGCACTTCTTAACCAAACAGTGATGACTAATCCCTCTCTCCACCCATTTCTATAAGGCAATTGCCCAACTGTGTCTGCGACTCCAAAGTCAACCTGTAGCTAAATCCTGTTGGGTCTTTTCAGACTCTCTGGGGGAGTTTGTAGAGTCTGTCCTTTCGTTATCCAGCTGGTCCCAGGGCAGCGACAGAGGAGAGAGTTATTTGCCAGCTCAGGTTATCACCCCAGGGTTACCAAATTACTTGAATTTTAATTTAAAAAAGTCCAAGAGAAATGACCTCCTGATTTTTGAGAAATTACAAACCACAAGCAAGAGCATCCCGTGCCCCTTGTCTGCACTGATGGGGACCTCCAGCCTTACCACCCATAAAGTCACCCACCTGTCACCTCCAGCCTGGAACAAAAAGCACCCTCAGAACCCTGGAGCTTTTCACTGATGCCCTGAGACCTCTCGATCCCCTGGCACTGAGCTGTCTCCTGCATCTCATGCAGCATCCCTGCTGTCTCCAGCCCCCAAGCCATCCTGTCCCTCCCAGGCTGGATGCCCCCCGACAGCCCCCTTGTCCTGCCTGGGAATGTCCACGCTGATGTACCCAGGGAGCTGGGCCATGTTTCGAGGTCCCTGGGACATGCTGGGAAATTCCTAGCCACTCGGGATAACCACATGGGCTCTGCAGTCCCAGATTACTGGAAAAGAATAAAAGCCACTGCAGGAAAGTCTCCTCCTTCCTGTTCCTGCTTCAAATATACCACCCCGCTCTGCAGCCTTGCGAGAGAGAAAAATGACTCTTCAACATTTCCTCTTTACAAGAATATTTTCTGTAAAAAAACCCGATCAAACCAATCAACCAAACAAAAAAATTCCATAAAATGACCACCCAACTAAGCCAACTCTCAGGCCTGGGATGGGAGCTGGGCAGGAAGGGATACCACCGCCTAGCACCCTCTTTTTTTCATCCCATGGCACCTGACGGGTGTTGCCACCCAGCAGAGACATCAGTGACCACCGTCCCCCCAGCTTTGCAGCTGAAGAAGACCCTTGCAAAAGAAAAGGGACTGGGGTCCTCTCCCAACCTCCCCAAGTAATGAAAAAGCTAGTGCAGACTTTAATGGACCCCCATGAAGGACAGGAGCAGGGGATGTAATGTGGGATGAATGCAAACATCACCATGAACGTTTTCACCCAGAATGTGATAGAGCAGTGGGAATAATTCTGCTTCACTAGCAGCCTGAGTTTGGGCCAAATTTTGCAAAAAGAGATCATCTGCATGTACTTTGCAAAAGGGGAGGGTGATACAGATTCCTTTGACAAAAGTAGGGAAAGCACCTTGCCAGAGGCAGGAATGACATCTTCTGGACCATGCCTGACTACAGACAAGAGATGGGCTTGCCAGGAGCTGAACCTCTGTGGTAGCTGGACTTGCAGCACCAGGGCTCTCCTGAAGCACCCCGAGATACCCATCCGCTTCGGTCCTGCAGGGTGGTGCTACACCAGTGTCGCAGGACGCATGAGGAAGGTGGCCTGGGGAGCTTTGTTCTTAAACTGGGCTTTCAGACACCCGGTCTGACCAGTACCATGGCACGCACAGACAGGCAAGCCGACACCAATGCTGCCCATGTAGAGGTGTCCTGCTCCCCTGGAGGTGTCCATGTTTGAGGAGACTACTGCTGTCATCTAAGTAATTTGGTCAACAGAGCTATGGGTGCGATTCACCTGGTTGCACATCAGCCGTGCTCCCAGAAGGACCCACATGACCCACCACACTGGGCATGGAGAACACGGAGAGGAACCCAACTGCTTCTCGGAAGAGCATGCAACCAAAATGGATGAGCCACACCAAGAGCGTGGGAGAGGTGAAGAGCTGGTTGGCAGTGAAGAGTGGCTCAGCAGAGCACAAACCCCATGTCCTGCGTGCCCAGGGCACATCTGATGGAGCCATGCCCTGACCCACAGACCTCCACACCACTGACCAGAAGCTTTGAGAAGGCTGAAGAGCGCTGAAACCAGACGGCCGGGTCACTGCCCTGCCCAGTGAACTTTCTTTGCTCTGGAAATGCCTCACGGAGTTATATAAAAATAACCTGTGGATTGGCTTGCCCCGTGCTTAGGTGGTGATGTCAGGGCAGTAAGCAAATTATCTTTCATCAGTTTGGCTGTATTTTTAAACATGAATTGTATTACTAATTTGAGGGTGCCCTGGCCTGTAGATAATCTGGGCGCATTTAATGGATGACCTTCCTTCAGCGCCTATAGATTAAAATAAGATGTATTTATACCAGGTAGCAGGCTTGACCTCCCTTCCCTGCCTGGTTTGGGAGAAAAGTTCATTGGGAAATCACGTAGCAAGGCGGGGATGCCAAGGGGACATATAAAGAGGTCTCATACAGGACAAGTTTGGGGCATAAACCTGAAGGCTAACCATGTTCGGCATGTTGGGCCTCACCATGCATGATGGGCAGGTCTGGGGTGGCCCATGTTCATGCAAGATAGAGATGGGCTATGGCTCAGCCCACACTCTGACATCCCCCGCTGGACCTTTTCCAGGCTTGGCTGAAGCTCCTGCCAGCAAGGGAAACAGAAAATGCTTTGATCTTGGGGCTCTCCACTCTTGCACCCAAGTGAAAGACCGCTCCTCATCTCGATGCAGATGCAGCTCATGCAATGCTACCCTTTCTTGGCCCAAACATGAGACCTCTCCAAAACAAGCACCAAGCTAGAAGATCCAAGAGGACGGGCCGCTCCATGGAAGAGGAGGAAAATCCATCCTCTACCATCTTTGGTGAGCAGCAGAGTCAAGCGAGATGAGAAGCAGCATTTTGCCGTTGGATCTAAGCCCTTGCTCCAGCCCAGACAGCTGCAGCCGAAAATTCATCCCTTGGGAGTTAGCCACACTTTTTTTAAGACGAGTCCCAAATAACTTTTCCCCAGATCTGGGCCCACCGACTCACGGCTGACTCTGTCAGTGGCAAGTTAGAGGGCAAAAGTTTAGCGTGGGATAAAAATGAAGGTTAATTTAAGCATCGCCACCTTCTGATGGAAAAAAAAAGACACATTTGGGCTTGTTGCTCTGTAAACACAGGGCTCTTCCTCCGGCAGCTCGGCTGTTTACTCAGTCATTGTCAAGGAGGCAGGAAATACTGAGTCAGAAATACTGCACAAAAAGAAATATATAACGCTTAGATATCAGTGCTAGGCGCTATATAAAAAGCTGAGAGAAGCCGTGCTAAATACTTACTCTTACTGGCAATGCGCTACAAAAGGTTGGAGCCTTAAATGGCTCTTTGGAAAGGGCTTGAGAGAAATAAAATGGGTTGGGGGAGGGAGCTGGCAGGCAGGGGCTTTAACCAGCCCTTGTTGCTCTCCTGGAGGAGCACGCCAACGCCTGCTCCCTCCCCAGACCCTCCTCGAAAGGTCTACAACAAATGACATTTTGCACGCTTAACATTGCTGCGTTATTCCCTGTTTATAAAAATAATACTTCTATGCAAGTCCCGGCTTGGAGGAGGTTCTGGAGTGCAGCTTTGCTTTCTGAGGGGTATAACCCAGTGAACTGAGTAGTTTATAGCACTGGCGTTCAGAAGAGGCTCAGAGGGTGCTGGAGGAACCTGTGACAGCACCAGGGAGAGATCGAACACCTCCAACCATGGATGCTTGGGGTCTCACCGAGCACCTCTGAAGCAGAGCTACCACCCACAGCTTCATCAGGAACATCCCACTCCACACGGACACCTCTACACAAGCTCCTTTGCTGTACTAAAACCACCAGACATGGTGGGACATGAGGTGGGACCATCTGCTCTTCTTCCAACTACCCTCAGCAACACTCCCAGCCTCTCTGCCCCACTCTGCTGACACTCTCCAAGGACCACACCACACTGAGACCACACCACACCATCCCTGCCTGTGCTACTGCAGCACAGGGACAATAAGACAAAGCAGAGTAAGACAACAACAGAAAAACTGCTTTGAACCAACAGCTTCCATGTGGGACTGGGAAACAGTAACACAGGAGGCTGAGATTTATTCCCAGTCCTGTGTGGGCTCCCATCACCTCTGCACCCTGATTTCCCAGCTGGCAAGCGGGAACGATTTACTCATCTTCCTCTGCAAAGCGCTTTGGGGTGTGTGACAGAGACATGCAAATCATGGCAATTATTATTACTCCAACAAAGGAGCTATTGACATTTAAAGCAGATAAAGCTTCTAAATTACGGATGACACCCTGTGCCCAGCCTCGCAAAGGTCCCAACTTCACCCAGCCATGAGGCATTTCACTCCCACAGACTTTCATCACATTGTTTCCTCCAAGCTAGGTCTGCACCAGATGAACATGCACCAGCTTCTTCTCAGGGTGTTTTGGCCACTTTGGAAAGGCAGCAAATCTGACCGGTGGCCTTCAGCATGGACCTGGTTTCATGATGGTCACAGCTCTGTGAACATTTCTAATCACAGGGGTCTCCAAAATGCACGGCATGGTGAAGGTCTAGGTTACCAGAACTGTGACCACCATCCTGTGGGCACCTACCACCCATCAGCTGACCACTAGATGATATATAACTTGTATGAAATGCCACTGGCCAATTCTACAAGAACAACCTCCCATCCATCAAACTGACACAAACGGTGCTTATTCCTCTCAAAAGGATTTGGGCAGGAAGGGGAAAGTAAGGTCAGAAAACTCCTTGTTCATCTAAAGGAGAGGCTGAGCAAACTCCCAGGATTAGGAACATCCGTGATTTTTAAATTCCTCAGGTTTGGGTAACTGAGGCAGCTGATAAGCAGAGCCAACAGGAGCTGTGGTACTTCCTGTGTCCCCAAACAGCCTGCAGTGACCTGAAGCTCCTGCCCCTGGTCTCACCACGGCCTCTCCACCTGGCTCCAAATCTGGGAGCAACGGCAATTACCCACCCCATGTGGGCATCTCATCGCTTGAGCTAGTGACCTCTCTGAAGGCTTTAGGGGCTGCAGAGGTGCAAGCAGTTAATTATTGATTTAGTTGAGGTTTAAAGCACCCAGGTGGGAACATAATGATGGCTGTGCAAACAGAAAAGCATTGCTGTTAGCTAGCAGCTGCTAGAGATCTTTGAGCACTGTCTCAGTGGAAGCTGTGATGACCAAGAGGATGAAGCAGCAAGGGCTGTGTACCATGAACAACAAATATCATTTTGTCCAGGTGTAAAAATCTTCTTTAATGACCCTCTGAGTGCAGAGAAAGCAAAGCGAGGAGAAGAGGCAGCCCAAAGGAAATCCTCTGGTGTCCTGTTATCTCCTTCTTTTCAGAATTGAGATGTGGCGATGTCCTGGGAAGATACTATGTCCCACGGGTCAGCACAGCTCACCACCGAATTGGAGCAAATCTCGTTTCCAGAACCAGAACACATTTCTATCTCCACCGAATTACTAAGGCTTATACCACGTTATCACAGGTCCATTCCTCCAAATCATTTTCAAGTGGGATAATGCCCAGAGCAGAAGTACTCTGGAAGAGAGAGTGGGATGCTCTGGGAGCTCTGGCTGCTTCACCAGAGGATGTTTGCCAGTATGTCCTCCAGCGGTACCCAGGTGACAGCGTTGTCTTCCTTGTTACTTAATTTTTATTGCCGCCCTTCCTATCTAGCACCTTTCTGGGTTCCCAAACACGTGCCAGAATGTCAGCTCAGCTGGATAACAGCAGTTTATCACCACTTTAAAGCCCTGTTATCCCACGGACCCGGACACAATCACACAGCAAAATGTCATCGCCTGCCGCAGCCAGCCCTTACAGCGAGCAGAGGGGCATGGACAGCCAGCAGGACACACTGACACAGGGAAATAATGATACCTTTGAAAGCCAGAAGCCAACCTCTCAGTCCCATGAAGAGAGACTGGCAGGGAGACAAGGGACCACAAAGATACACAAATTAATTTCCTTTCTGGGTTGTTGTCAGAGCAGCTGGTGTGCCTGTTCGACCCAGCCCTCCAGGGCTGTAATGCCCAGAGGCAGCTCCTGCTCGGCAGGCTTGGTCCCCTGGAGTGTTGCAGAAGAACCTCCATTAAGTCCTGTTGCTGCAGGAACCATGAGGCAGCAACGCGCCCTTTGCTCTTGCAAGTGTATGTGGGAAAACCTTGGGTTACCTTTGGATGTTGGCAGACACCGTGAGTCCTCTCCCAGGCAGCAGATAGGGGCAAAGCATCCATGTCCCCAAAACCATCCTATCCCCCAGGCCAGTAAATCCCTCCCTGCTACACAGAGGTGGTAGGAAGACAGGCAATCAAGCACAGTGGGTCCCTGCCCATCCCAGCATCTGCAGCAGGGCATGGAAAAAATGTAAAAATGTATTAATATAAATCTCCCAGCCCACGGGCCACGTTCCCCAAAGCATGAACTCTGTGTAAAACCATGCTGGTTTGAAGAAATCCCCCAGGCAAGTGTATAGAGGATGTTTTATATGGGTGGGGAAGGTTTGATGAGCAGTTTTCAAGCCCTTCCCCGCATCAGGGCAAGGTCTGAGCCCCAACACCATCCCCAACATCTGCTCAGAGGCCAATTCTATGGCCGAAAACGTGCCCACTCCATGCCCAATGCCAGCTTGGGGTGGTGACTAGGATGCCAAGAGAGGCCGATGGATGGATCCTGCCTTCAATTGCCACAGCCAGGGGTGTCCTGCCTTGCAGCCCACCGGGATGCGCCAGGGACCAGCTGGATTTTGCCAGCAGGCTGTGCTTTTATTGTAAGCTCTGAACACGCAATGTGTCCTCTCTACAAGGCAAAGGTGCTAAAAGGTCTATTGGGACGGGCCAAGTTTGCAAAGAGGGATATAAAAGGAAGAAAAGTGGCCATGGAGGCAGGTGCTGCTTTGTCCAGGCACCACGAGTGGAGAAATTCCGCTTGCATTTAAAATGAAGCTGCACCTGTTGAAATTCAAGTCTGCCCAAGGATGAATGAAACCAGGTAGGGAAAAAAAGCAGTCAGCTAACCCTGTTTGCCATTGGGAGCTTTTCTGCACAGACGCGCTTGGTTTATGTTGGCTTAGTCCTATGAGGGATTTTCCTGGGTGCCTGGGAGCTGGCAACAAGATGCTCTCCCTGTGGGATGCTAAGCTCTTTCTAGTGAGTATGTGCTTGGTGGTGCTTCACCGCAGGGTGGGACCACCAATCTGCTGAGCTGGCTGGGGATTGTAGGACATCAAGGCTTGACCTCTGCTTCTCCGTAAGCCAGGACTGATGGATGAATGAAGCCTGGTGGCTTCCCTCATCCCCAGAACCTGCCCGTGAAGTGGAAGACCCCAAGCTGGGTGGTGCAGGGAAGCAGACAACCTTTGGATGGACCTCAATGCACACAGATAGCTACAAACAGTTCCAAGAGGCAGGAAGTGTTATAGAATCACCAAATGGTTTGGGTTGGAAGGGACCTTCAAAATCCCTCTAGTCCAGCCCCCTGACATGAGCAGAGACATCTTCCACCAGACCAGGTGGCTCCAAGCCTCATCCAACTTGGCCTTGAGCACTACCAGGGATGGGGCACCCACAGCTGCTCTGGGCAGCCTCTGCCAGCGCCTCGCCGCCCTCACTGGCAATAGTTTCTTCCTTCCATCCAGCCCAAATCTCCCCTCTTTTGATTTAAAACCATGCCCCTTGTCCTGTCGCGACAGGCCCTGCTAAAAACTCTGTCCACATCTTTCTCCTGAGCCCCCTCTAAGTGCTGCAAGGCTGCAGTAAGGTCTCCCCGGAGCCTTCTCCTCTCTGGGCTGGACAACCCCAGCTCTCCCAGCCTGTCCTCCCAGCAGGGGTGCCCCGGCCTCTGACCATCCCCGTGGCCTCCTCTGGCCCCACTCCAGCAGGTCCAAGTCCTCCCTGTGCTGAGGACCCCAGAGCTTTACTATGGCCAGAGATCTCGGCTTTCTCCTTTAAAAGAAAGCAAAAAAAAAAAAAAAAATAGAAAGAAAGAAAGATGGATGCATGAAATCATGGTGGATGGGAGAGCACAGGGTGTCATGCCTGGCAAATTCATCATGGGATGGGTTTTCCCTTCATCTTCCCAGAGCCTGAACTGCATGGGTGAGGAGGGAACCGGAGGAGTTAATGGACTACCAGTCAGAGATATTTGTGGCACCCTGAGTTTGTGTAAAGTTTCATACCGGGACCCTTTTCTAAATTCTTTTGGTCATGGGAGAAAACATTGCAACTGTTTAGTCTGCAGGGAGGTGATGGCTCTGGCCCAGCACTCAACATCACTGAGCAAACATGCTGGAAAGCAAAGGGGCTGACACCCCTCTTGTCTCCTCCCTTGCTTTTCACTCTGTCTCTTCCACCACCGTGGCCAAACATCTGATGGGCATCAGGGTTGGTGCCGAAGCTCCCTGCTGGAAACACAGCTCTGGGCTGCCTGGGATGGGGGACAAGCCACCACTGAAAGCCAGGACCTGGAGGTGAAGTACCAGTCTGCTAAAAAATATTATTTACACAAAAGAGTTCAGAAAATCTTTTCTCAGGGGCTAATACTTATGAATCCTATGAAGCCAGGGAGATTCTGCTATAGGAAATGTATTTGGCTATTTTGTTTCAGATGGATGTAAAAGATGCATGAATCTTCTCTGCTTATCCCCTGAAGCATGGAGGTATGGAGCACCAAACAACACCTCAAAGCTGCCTGTCTATGCCAGAACAGCTGAGATTACAGAAAAGAGCTGGAGAAAACAACAGTAAACTGCAAAATGCCGCGATCCCTCCAAACTTTCTTTCTTAAAGGGATACTCATGATTACCGCGGCATATTTTGCAGCATTGGCAGAGTGGCAGACTGTCAGCATCACCACGTAAGACCACTGGAATATTAGAGAGATGCAAGGAAACAGACCTAACTCTTATCAATGAAGCAGAAACGGAAAGGTTTTCTTTTTCCAGCCTGACACTACTTCCTTAGCCAGTGCACACTTTGCTCTCACTGTCTTCCCCTCCAGTTCCTGCTGCTCCTGGGCTAGGGGTGATATTGCTGGGTTTGGGTTTCCAGTGCTGCCAGAGATGCTCCTCCTAGCCCTTCTTTATTAAAAAAATAGTATGTAGAGCAACAGTAATAAAAGAAAGAAAGAAAGAAAGCAAGCAAGCAAGCAAGCAAGCAAGCAAGCAAAGTGGAGGAATTTATTACTGGGAGGGGAAAAGGAAGCACTGGGTTTGGATGCTTGGCAAGGGGGGAAAGCATGGGGGGCCACCCAGGGGTGGCAGCACTGCTGATGAGACCAGAGGACATGTCATGATGGGGTGGCATCATCTAGCCATGCAACATTTACTCATTTACTCCTGTCCTCAAGACTCAGATGCTGTGTTTCGCACCGGTATCAGCCCCAGCCAGGTGTGGGACAGGGATGTGAAACAATTCTCATGTGCCTCATTCCTGACCCGCTGCATATCCTCCAGCACCTCTGCTCCTGGGACTCACCTCACCAAAGCCACTTCACACCAGCATTTTGCATTTGCTTGTTTAAATGTCAGCAGCAGGAAAAGATGAGGCTGTGCAAAATGATACCCACAGGGGAGGTAAGAGAGATGTGGACTCCATGGCAGCACCGATTCTCCAAATCCAGATTTTGACAGGTAGGTACACACAAACATCCAGCAGTGAAAAAACCTGAGCCTAAACCTGGCCAGGGGATGCTGAGGGTGCCCATGCTGTGCTACCCACGCTGCAGGTCCCATGGGACCATCCCTCTGAGGTGCCACCACAGCAGGCCAGCTGTAAAGACCAGCCAAAATCCGCTCGGGGCAGGCTGGGCTTGAGCATGTCAATCAAACTCCCTCAGCTGGAAACTAAATTTGGCATAAATTCTTGTGGCTCAGCTAGAAATCCTTAAAAAAGAAGAGATTTCCTGCTGACAAGCACAAGAGCATCCCCCATATCCCATAGCTGAGTGACACCAGGGATGGGCAAAGCACAAGCTACCCCATTTTTCCCCCCTTCCCAGGAAAAAAGAAAAATAGGTACTGTGCTCTCCAGCATCCTTTTAGCCAAACCCCAACTCTGGGGTGATGCTGGCAACTGCATCTGCTCTGACCTTGGCTCAGGAGGTGAGGTCCCTGGCACCTGCTTCTCCAGCATGCTCCTCTGCCAGAAGGATGCTTCACCCCCTAGCAAAGTGACAGGGGGACGTGGGGGTTTGCAGGATGGGTCCCAGGCAGGGCAATGCCTTGCAGGGTCCCAATGAGCCTCCAAAAAATCCTGTCCCCAGGCCAGGTAAAGAGAACCAGCAGGGCTGGAGATGGCAAGGCGGCTGTGGGTAGCAGCAGGAGGGATCTTCCAACCCCACAGCATCCTGAAATCCCCACCTCAGGGCGGCTGCAGCAGCCTGAGCCGGATTTATGCCAGAGTAGGCAGGAGCAGATGGTCTGGCGGGAAGGTGCCTTAGGCTGGCTGAATCCCTGGGCTGGCAGGAACATGCTCCCGCATCCCGGGACTGTATTTGAGCCTTTCAGGAGAAAACAGACAGCCGGAGCTGATGCCAGTCCAGCCTGGTCTGAGGGGATCTCAATGCTGAAGTGTCCCCCCTTCCTCCAGCATAGCGGGTGCAAGGGTGTCCTCAGGCATTTCCTCACCTCTCATTCAATGGATAAATGGATTTTGAGGTTGTTTAGTTGTTCCGCCCCTCCCCCCCCCCCCCCCTTCTCCTACCAAAGCCTCAGGGGCACCCTGTGTGGCCCTGAGCATCCTCATCCACCAGCAATGGCTGGGAGCAGCTAGGAGCCCACCCCACGGGTCACTTGCTGCCCAGATCTGGCCCAGAGCTGCAGGCAGGCTGTGCAGTCTGCAGTCTCCACCTAGAGCCCGGCAGAGCCTCTGCTCCACACTGCTTCTGCGCTACAGTCCATGCACAGGCTGTGCACGGGTCCCACCAGCCAAAGGCCCCTGGTCTGAACCTGGCTGTACTTTGAGCAGGCAGCAGCTCAGCCAGGGATGCTGACACTGCTCACCACCATACTGCAGGACCGAGAGGAACCTCTGCTAAGTCCCACCACCACTTGAAGATGCCCAGATAGGTCATTCACTGGCCAGCGGAGATGATGGGACACCAAGTACTATCCCTAAGGTCACATCACATGCTGGAGCAGGGGCTGGTCCCCACCATGGCTGTGAAGCCTTGGCCCCTCCAGGGTGAAAAGGAGCCAGGAGAAACCACACACAACTTATTTACGGTAGTAAAGCTGATGGCTATTTTTTCACGACACACCTGAGCATTGCAATATAAAAATCTTACCAGTGCACTGAATTCAGGTCAAATATGCCATTCTTTCAATCCTAAAGGCTTTATTGTTTTCTGGGTTTTCCTTTTTTTTTTTTTTTAACACAACTTAGTCCTAGTCCTGCTTACCATCAATCTCTCAGCTGCACAATGCCCTGCTACTCACAACTCAACACCTTCTCTGTGCACAGCCTCAAGCCTGGCTGTGTTGGATGGACTCCAGCCCCTGGCTACTTGCAGGGCAGTGGGGACGACCCTCATGGCATCCCCCTGTGCTGCCCACTGGTACATCAGTGGCCCTAGGGCCACCTCCAGCTGCAATTCAGCTCCTCAAGTCTGTGAGCCCTGAAACCCACCCCTGGGCTTGGGCTGAGGACTGATGGGCAGTGCAGCCCCACAGTCAATTTAAATTGGGGTGCAGCTCAGCTGTTCCCAGCTCGGAGGGCTCCTAGTGCCTCTGCGCCACAGCTCCTGTCCCCGTCCCCTCCCTCCTATCAGTGGGAAAATATTGCCTTTTTTTTTTGCTCTCCATTAAAACCCCTGATCTTGGGTTAAACCCCTTTCTGTGCTCCATTAAAACCGCCCTCATTTCACCATCAGCCCCCAAGGAGGCGATGCACGGGTGCTCCCTCACCCCCGCCATGTCCCTGCGTTGTGGAAAGGCTGCGAAGGGCCCGACGGCTCCTACAGCCACCGCTCCACTTGGGAAAAGCGGCAAGTTTAAAGCACGCAGCTTGATATTTAATCTCGGGCTCTCCAATAACTCACAGACCCGCATGGAACCTGTCTGCCAGCAGCTCCCGTAACCTCGATGGCAAAGCCAGGCGAGCTGCATTACTCCGGGCAGACGGCAATGCTTTGGCCAGTCTCACGGGTGACGGCGCGGCCAGCTCTAATTGATGCCCAGCTCTTCCCTTCACCTGCTGGCACGGGCAGGGTGCCAGCCCGCTCCCCTGGCTCCCTCTCCTGCTCGCTGCCGACACTTGCATGGGTTACGTTTGGCCCTGGATGACTAGGCAAAATAATCGAAAAATTAGAATAAACCCATAAAATTATTCAAAATAACAGAGCAATAAATATTAAAATAAAAATTTAAAAAATACAATAATAAATACTCTGTTACAGAATTACAGAGCACCTTCAGAAGCACAACTGGGGGCAAATGAGAGGGAAGGCATCTCCTTCCCGCTCCTTCTTTTCCCCATGCTTGAGAGCAGGAGGATGCAGGCAGCTAGGGATGCTCCTCACAGCCACCATGGGGCTGCGTTCCCTTTACCCCTGCAAGCCTGTATATATACCACGTAAATCTGTGTGTACATGAATTTAGAATTGCCTTTGAATTCCTGGGCACATAGAAAATAAATTCCATCTGCAAAGCTGTATTTAGCAGGCAGCTTTCACCGGTGAGCCCCACAGCAGTATATGAAACCAGGACAGTGCTGTCAACATCAGCACAGAAATGTAAGGAAAAAGGTTTCCAAGCTCTGAAAGTTTCTGCAAACCCCCAAATGAAGGGGTTTACACAAGGGCAGCATCATTTGCCACCTCTGCCTGCGCTGGGCTCCTGCGGGGCTGCCAGAGCCCATTGCAAGCATCATCTCTGAGGTTGACCACCCAGATGTCCCTCATCCCTGCAGAAGAGCTGTGGGGAGCAGCTCAAGCCAAGGAGGCTTTCCCCATTGAATTACCACCTCACCTTGGGAAGAGCCCATCAAACCCTTCTGGAAGAGAAACCCAAGGCAGCAACGCTGGGCTCATGCATAGGTCGAGGAGATGGATGCGGCGCGGCTCCATGGAGCCGAGCATGCAAACCCTCACCGCTGCGGCACTCGAGATGCGCACCTTTATGGCTTTAGGGTTTGCCCCAGGGACCTTGGGACTCTTTTTTTCCCCCCTCCTGTCTTTCATGAAGCAACCTCTCTGATATCTCCTAGGCAATGTCTTTTCTGAGACAAGTGGTACTACTGCGCCTTCTGTGCACAAACCGGACCATCTATAATTCAATTAAATTAAAAACAGCCACGGAAAGAGGGACGATGGGTTTTGTGGTCAATGCTGGACATGGCGTACAGGTCAGATGCTCTCCAGCTGTACTCAGATCCTCCTGCCACCGTCAAACCACAAACTGTTCCTCACCAAAGACCTAGACCTTAATCATGTTAAGGGGGGAAAAAGTCTGCCTTTCAGCATTAATCATGTATATTACTTCCACAGCCCAATTCCCACAGTATCCCCCCGGTGTCTTTATCCTCACGACGCCTATGATGCAGAAAGGGTGGCTATCACTGGGAGGTTACGTTGTTTGCTCAAATAAGAGGAAGCCTACGGGAAAGGAATGATTTCAGCTCATTCCTCCCAGATCCTCATGCTCAGCATGGTAAACCCTTCCCATTGCACCCTGATTTACTGAAAGGAATCAAACAATTCCCCAGTACCTAATGCCACATCATCTACATCCCAAGATGGGATTCAAGCTAGATTTTCCTCTTCCATCCTCTGCCTGGGTCAACAACAGATTTTTGGCCACCGCCCTGGCTGAGCCCCTCCAGAAGTAGTCACACCAACTACCTTAAACCCAGTTGAGCGCACTGAAATCGAAGTGCAACCTCTGCCAAAACCCATGGGGTTCGACTCAAGTTTCTACCAGAGCAAAGCACAGCACCGAACCAAGGGCAGGACATTTCTGGGGCATTAAGAGATTAAACTAAGATGATGAAGAAATCCCGCATAGGTATGCATTAGGGTGTGTAACAGGGTATACAACAGAGTATGCACTAGGGAATGCAACAGGGTGTGCAGTAGGGTATATCAAAGAGTATACATTAGGATATACCATAGGGTATGCGATAGAGAATGCATTAAGATATACCATAGGGTACACATTAAGGTATGCATTAGGGAATGCAGTAGGGTATGCAGAAGCTATACATTAGGGTATACCCATAGGGTACGCAATAAGGAATGCAGCAGGGTAGAGCACAGGGTATGCATTATTTTATGCATCAGGGTATGCCATAGGGTATACAGCAGAAATAGCCCTTCTCCACTGGCACCAAGGCATTTCCAACGACAGGGACGTACCAGGCGCTGGCTCTGGCTGCACGCCAGCGTGTGCTCTGCAGCGGGCTCTGCAGCTCTGTGTCAAGATGTTAGTTTCACGGTGGTGTGCGGTTGTTTTTTTTTTTTATTAAAAGAAGGTATCAGCCTTCTGTTTGATGTGCTGTTGGCCATGGTTGCTAAGGGGAGCAGTGTACAATTACAGTCCCAGTGATGTCCACTCTAATAATACACTTGGCTCTGCATAGCTCAGATGCAGACACAGCTCTGCTATAAAGAGCACGGCCATTTCAACAGAGGAATACTCCAACTTATGTTACACGTAAAGGGTTTGTGGCACGTTGCTTAACACTCCCCCACTGAAAAAAAAAAAAAACCCAAACCACCACAGCCTGGATACGCCAGTGAGTGAAAACTATGACAAGCAAAAACCTCTCACAGCACGCTTACTTTCAATTTATTAATTAAGAAGGTATTTCTAAAAGGGGTGAAGAAACCATACATGTGTCCATCAAGATGTTCTTGCATGGTCCTGTCTGCCCAAGGTCCCTGGGCCCAGTTCAGTCAGGTCCATCCCAAGGGCTCACACAACTCAAAATCGCTCCTTGAACAAACACCGAACCAAACTCCATGAGCAGAAAATCAAACCCAAATTAATCCCCCCGAGTGCTGAGACCCTGCAAGAATCTGCCAGAGCTTTTCCAGCTGCCCACCCCATGACACCCCTTTCCACATCTCCCTTCAGCATCCCAGAAGATTTGCGGCACCCAAATTCAAGATTCAGCCAAGATTTGGGACCAAAATACAGAGCGAGGGATAAATTCAAACCAGAGTTTTGCAACAGATCCCCTTAGAGCCTGAAATGGTGCAACACTGGCCAGTGGGATGCTCCTTCGATGACCTGCTGGCAGGGAGGGGGATGATGTGACAGCATCCCCGTGCTGCAGTGCTGGCATCTGTTTTGGGACCAAAACAAGTCTCCTGAGATAAGCTGTGAATGTGTGCAGCCCCTGAGCACGAGCACCTTGTCAGCAGCTGAAAATACAAGAGGAGCCAGGTTAAAAAGGTAGTTTACTCTGTTTATTGCCTGTTCTGTGGGAAAACCCATTGCTGCTTGTTTTAAGGTCTGGTGGGGTATAGGGATGCTGGTAGGGTGGCTCAATGGGTTAATGCATTCATTTGTGAGATCCTCTGGTGGGGCTGACCTGTTGCCATCACAGTCCCGAGAGAAAGGGACAAACAAGCCCCTACAAAACAGGAGCATCTGCCGGGAGCAGATGCGGGGGCAAGCGGTCCAGCCCCAGGCGCCAGCAGCACAGGGGGGATCACGTTGATCCTGATTTATCACACCCCGGCAGAGTAATTCCCCAGCTCGCCAGTGCCTGGTGAGCCGAGCTCCTTATGTCCGGGGATCAGATTAGTCTGAAAGGTGCTAGAGAGACATAAATCCAGCTCTGGAGCAAGTGTTTTTTTAAAGTATTTTTTTTTTTTTAATTAACGGTGAAGTATCTAGAAATGGTTGATGAAAAATATCTGATGGTGGAGGGGCCACTACTGGAGCTGTGTAATGTTATACCATCAACCTTATGTCAACATCATATTGATACGGACATATCAACATTGTATCACCAACCATATATCCATGTATCATACTGATAAATTAATATATCCATAGGATATCCATATCACTCCATAACATCCACATATTATCCAATATACCATATTGGTATTGATAATATATCATTTATCAGTATCATAAATCCCCTTATTTGCCCCATCAAGGCAGCTGTGGTGAGTCTTTTGTGCTTCATACCTGGGTTTGTCTCCAGCCAGGGCTGTCAAGCCTGAACACATCACAAAAATTTCCAGTTTAGGGCTTGACCAAAGTATTTAATGAATCAGTGTGAATGCATCCAACTATTTTGCTTGGGAAAACTAACCGTGCTTGCAGAAAGTCAAAATCCTTTACTATCAGAAAGGAAATGTTAAATTATTAATTTCACACAGCACTTTTCTTTTGACCTGTAGTGATCTGTCACCTTTTGCCCCACCAAGACATTTTAAAAAGATGTGCGGTTTGGGGCTGAGCAAATCCCTTCTGCATATTTTACTATGCTCCAGCACATGAACTCAGTCACCCGCACACCCTGCTCACTCTTTGCATTTCATTTCTTCCCAGCTGTCCACAGCACAGACATCATGCTCCCATCACACCAAGACTGGCTACATGTTCCTGGGAAGCACTTTGGGACTCTCTGGAGATGTAAGATATATTATTTATCCTACACTCCTGCTATGAAGAGCTGAATATGAAGCCAGTTATTATTGCACATGATGCTATCGTATAAATCAGCCTACTGGGTCTGTTAATAGGGTTGGAAGTGCTGGGGCAAGGGAAGAAAGCACGTTGCAAGAGTCCTCCCTAACCCAGGAGGACTGCCATCATCCCCAGTTTTTGGATAGAACTCTGCTGCTCCCTGGTCATTGCTCCTGGACTTTTGGATTTACTCAGCAACACTCAGCCGGAGGAAGATACAAGCGTGACCTGGCATGGGAAGAAGAGTGAGATGCACGAAGGGTTTAGAGCCCCCTCCAGCCCCTTTGCTGCTAAATCTGGGATTGACCTGACCACAATTCATCTCCTCCTGCTTTATAATTGCTTTGGAAATAAACTGATCAGGAAAAAACCCACTGCCTGGTACCTGCAATGGGCAGGCATGTGCTGCCCAAGGGCTTTGAAGGAGCAGGCACAGGGAGAGATACTGGGTTTGATATGTGCCCAGAGCACTGAGAGAAGCAAAACTATACCAGTGATTTTGCAGAATTATCTTAGATATTAATTTTGATTTTAAAATATTAATTTTGATATTAAGATTTAATCTCAAATATTGATTTCCGTTATTTTATTTTGCTCCTTATTTCCCTGCTTGCTGTCTTGCCCATAAGCCAACTCAGCCCACACAAGGTACAGGCAGCCAGGCACAGCAAGGGACAATCTCCAACATGAGCAAGAAGATGTATCAAAAAGTGGAGCGATGCTGGGCACCGAACGTGTGCTGAGAACGGAGAGATGGAATGAGAGGTTTGTGCATGCCACAGACAACACATATGTGTGTGGGAACTGCCAAACGGAAATGCATATTAAATTAAGGATGGAAATTCACAGTTTCAGCCCACGGCCTGTGTCCAGACAGGCAGAAAGCTGGAAGGCCACGTAACACCCTCCCAGAAGGCAACCCTGCCTCTGATGGCAGCATTACAGCAAAGCACACTCCCCCCAGCAGACTGCGGGCAGTTGAGGACACACCTATTTCCTCATCATCCACCATCATCATCATGGACCAGTTATCAGAGACACCGCTTTCTTCTCCAACTTTGCTGTCACTGATGGTTTTGGAGCTGAACAATCAACCAGTGCTGCACATATCAATAAACATGTCACCCAGAATAATTTGCAAATACACAAATTATTTCAGAATTTCAGGTTGCAATCAGAAACTAGGAGCGAGTGCTTCAGGTGACGCAACCAACAGCCTACTTAGGGACCACGACTCAACTTGCTACCTCTGGTTGCTGAGATTGACTTTAGCCAAAAAGAGTGGCAAAGACCCTCCAAGGTGACTTCTCTTCATGCCATGGGGATGCTGCCACAAGCAATCCACTCATTTCGCACGTAGGAGCTGGTGTGAGATACCGTAATTCCAATACAGCTCATGAAATGGGAACGATGAGCCATCTGACAATGCCCTCAGCGCCACGTTATCTATAGCAACCACGAAAGATGTGCACAGACAAAACCGCAGGTACGCTTCTGTTCTCCCATCATCTGGGTTCAACAGGAATTTGGTAACAGCTCAGCTCCTGTCCAAGCGTACAGTAAGAGCAGGTGGGGTGAAGCTGCAGGCATCTAACCAACTAATTCTATTTCATTACCTGCAACATGTTGAGGAGCAGACTCCGGAATTTAGTTCCTTCCACCATGAAAAGGGCCATTTTGTCACAGAGCTTGGCTGCCGTAGAAGCAAAGCTGCGGTCTGTCACTGCTTTCTGGTAGATGGTCTTTACTATCTCCCCCAGCATCTCCTCAGAGTTGGTAGAGTTCTGGGCCTCCTCCATGAACGTGGTGAGCTTGGAGTCAACGTCGCTGCTGTTATTCCTCATGCTGTTGAGGATTTCAATTAATTTGTCCATTTTGTTTTTTTCAGGATTGGTGGTTTCCACCGTGACTTCGTCCTGGTCCGTGAAAAGGGAAAGACAAGGCGTCTGTTACACAAGGAAAAAACAGATATATCAGCCCTTGTCCTTCCACAAACAGCAAAGGGGGAAGGGGACTGGGGAGACATATAAACAGAGAGAAAAATCAAAGCATCAGCGGTCTCATCTCAGCACTGAAACCCACAAGTCAACAATTCCTACTCCAGAAATGTTCTTTCTCCATTTCCCACAGTACTCAATCCCAGAGCCCTCCCCCTTGGCTCAGTGAGAAGGTATGTTCAAGGGTCCTGAGCCAGGGTGCCAAGGTCTGACCACCTCCGACAGGCCCTTTGCTGCTAAATCTGGGATTGACCTGACCACAATTCATCTCCTCCTGCTTTATAATTGCTTTGGAAATAAACTGATCAGGAAAAAACTGGGACTGGTTTCCGGGGGTGGCTGCAACATGGTGACAATGGGCATTTTTTGCCTCTATTTTGAAAGTGCACTGATATTTGCAAAATGCTCAGATAACAATCCTACAGGAATATCTACTTTTTAATATATCTAATGCTCTAAATTGAGACCAAAGACACCACATAACCCCAGCATTAGAAAAAGTCTTAACTTTTCCAGTTCTCAGTTTTCCTTTACACTTCCTTCTTTACACTTTTCACTTCACATCATCACCACAGAATTTACAGCTTCTTTTCAACATTTAACTCTGCATTTGCCCCTTCTCCCCAGTGTAAGGCATGCAACCTCCTTGCTCTGGTCTGCTCCCTTCTCCTCCAGTTCAATCTTAAACCATGCTATACAATTCAAACCTGCAGTTTTTCAGACAACCCCAACACCAAGCAGCAGCTGGAGTTGTCAAAAACGCCCATCAGGAGGCCAGTTGTGTTGACAACACGCACCCAAAAGTGGGTGTTACGTGATGCGTTTCTTATAAAAGTATAAATTTGCAGGGAGAGCATTAAAATGAATACTCTGAAAGTCTCGGCTATACTCCCATTGCTTTAAAGAACATAAAAATAACCAACAAAATCTCTTCCTCCCCCTCATGCCACATACATAAATAGTAAATGCACATGCATCCAAAAGGTATACATTTCCAACATGCACTCCCATGGAATTGTATATGTTCAGGTTATTTTTGCTACGCGTTTTGGCAATCTTATTGGAGATAGCCCCATGGATGCATTTTCCAGTCTGACAAAAGAATCTTAAGAGAAAGAATCTGAGTTTCACAGGGAGCAAATGGAGATATCATCTCCAAATTCCTCAGAAATCTGAGGCCGAATATTGTTTCCAAAAAGGATTTCTCCTCCGTCACTTGCATGCAATAGTTTTGTTATTGTTGGGTTGTTGGAAGGAAGGGGGAAAGATAAGGGAGTTTCAATTCATTGCAGAGATAAATGGATATTAACTTTTAAGTAGCTGACTCCAACTATTCAGCACTCAAAAGCTGAAGCTTGGGATTTAGGTCTGTAATTACAGAGACACAAAAGATTGCCTTTTTTATCCCTCTTTGCAAAGCGGATGAGCTCTGCAGAGCAGGAGGCAGTCAGTTGGGATCAACTGTCAGGGAAGGAGCACCCACATTGCAGCTCACGTGTGCACCAGCCTTCCCCAAAGGTCTTTGTGTGGGTAGGGGGAGAGGTCCAGTCCTTCTTGGAGAACTCAAGCTAGCAGCAGCCTCAGCCAAGAAGTCAAGCCAAGGGCACTAGCACTGTGTCAATAAAAGGCCTCCTGAAGAAGCATGAAGACACTTCAAGAGAAGTGTTGACACTGGGAGATTAAGATAAGTTGGGTGCATTCGTGGAAAGGTCCCTTGAGCCCACCCCACCCTCTGTATGGAGAACGGCCAACAGCCAGACTCCTGGAAAAAGGGAAACTCAATGTTTCCCTAGGAAATAATACCTTTTCTTTTAGTCTCCTCCTCAGCCTGTCTTTGGAAGACTGAAGCAAATTGATCTTGGGTCTTTCCCCAATGCGCTCTTGAATACTGTCTTTCCGCTTGGTCTCCGACTCCTGGCTGTACGGCTGAGACTGCTTCTCCACAGCCTCCGGGCCTCGGTGCGTCTCCACGGGGATATGCACCGTGCCGATGGAGGTGTCTTCGATTTTCAAATTCTCAGTCTCTTTGGCGTTTCTGTGCGTTTCTTTGTCATTAGGCGAGTGCTTCTGGTTGTGGTGCCATCTCCGGTTCTGGCTGTAGCCGTGGTGGCCTGTCCTGCCTGAGGAGTGAGGGGCCTGGCCTCCTTGGTAGAGTTTCTGGTGGTCCCTGTTGTGTTTGGTGCCACCTTGCTGATGATCTGCGTGCTGCTGAGACTTGTTCCCACCAGGAAGTCTCTGCTGTCGCCTGGAAAGTCAAAGGAAGTCATTAGTTCACCCTTTTCTGCACGGTCAACGCATCTGTCCCAACAAAGAGCCTGGCCCTTGGTGGGTGGTCTCTGTGGGTCTCCCTACCACAGATGGGGAGCCACTTTCCTGGCATCCAACGTAACCTAGTACCAACTCATGCCTCTAAATCTCTTTCAAAACCAGGCATATTTCAGCTGTTAAGTTTTCATGAACAGTTAAATAACATGACCTTGGTTCCCAAGAAAACCTCTCCCAGCTTTCTGTAGTTTCTGTGTTGCTTCTGCACTAAACCAGGGAAGACCCGGTTAGTCCCAGGTGAGCAATGGGAAGTCAGGCAGGCAGTAAATATCAGGAGATATTTTTTCTGAAGATCTAAGAAGGTCCTGATACACCTGGCCTACAGCATTGCTTGCTCCTCTTGCCTGCCACCTCTGCTGTACCAACACGCATTGGTTTGCGGCAAACCATTTTAGATGTAACAGGAATTTCTAAGTAGACAAAAAAAAAAAAAAAAAAAAAAAAGAGCAAAAAACCAAATTACCAAATAAAAGAGGTGTCCACAACAGTGCTTTTCTTTGGTCCTTCCTTCATCATTGCTACACCAGGACAGGATGCACATGTAGATGAAGTAGCTGAGGATGACACTTGGCTCCAGCAGGATGGGGAGCCAGTACCATTACCTCCAGATAGGAGGCTATGTGAATACAGCTCCAAATTGATAACATGGAAATTCAACAGCCACAAGGAGGAGGAATTCCTGCAAATTGTTTGCTCAAGAGACTACAACAGCTCAGAAGGGGTGAGCAAGACCCTGTGTGCTATCCCTAACCAGTAGACAAGATGGCAGGTCACCAGAAAACCAACGGATGAATGGAAGAAACGTTTTGGCAGCCTCGGATATTTCTGATTTCCACACAGGCTGCAGCATGACTGTCCCAAGCAGAGAAGGCAGAGCTGGAACATCATCAAGGATGCAATTAAGATGGAGATGGCCCTGGCATGGGCTGCCTTCACTCAGGACAGCACAGGGTTAGCCCTAAGCATGGCAGCAGCTCCCTGCCTGCCCGCTGCCTTTTTAACGCTCGGTATTGGCTCAGAGAGCATGTGGGATGCTTTAATCCTTGGCTCCCTACAGGGCTGCTGGGAGCAGCGCTGGAGGCTCACATAGGACATCTCCCCAGCATCGTCCCTTGAAACAGGGAAAGAACCATGAGGGCTGTGGTGACCACACCAGTCTGCACCCGTACTGGTTTTGTACTCCTTATAGTCCCCCTGCTCAGCCTCAGCCTTTACCTCAAACCCCTGCCTCTGTTCAGATGAACAGCAGTGTTTATTTTAAACCCGTTGCATAGCAGTTAACTTTATTTTCATCATCAGCACTGCTCAGCTAAGGGCGCTCGGATGAAGGAAGCGGCCATTCACAAATACATTTCAATGGTCAGAGGCTAAACAGTCTCCAACTCTGCCTGCCAAAGCCATCTGCCCATCAAATCTGTATTCCTTGGCACCCCCAGGAGTTAAAACCTATTTTCTGAGGCCAACTGGCTCTTAACCATAAAGAGCAAGGGCTGGTGTTTGGAGAATTCAGGACGAAGAGGCTTGTTCATGGTGGTTGTGGAAGGAACTTGTGTTTAGTCTCAGACCACCAGATCCAGTTTTCTGAGATATTCAACATAGGTTGGTTTGGCTTTTTTTTTTTTTTTTTTTTTTTTCCCTTTTTCCCCCCAAGCTGAATGGCAGGGAATTAAAAAAAAAAAAAAAAAAAAGGAGATGGGGGAAGCTTTCCTGTTTGCTGGAGCTTACAAGCATTTTATGAGTACAGATTCTCCACATCAAGTTTTCCTGGCATTTCTTTGTTTCCTCTCAGTAATGCAATCACATAAACCGCTTTGTAAAGAGCAACGCTTATTAAAAGGGGAATGTCAAAATAAAAGCTAGTTAAAACCCTTATCTAGTAATAAGCCCTCACATGCTTAAGTGTGCAAGAGTTTTGCTGATACAATTCCGCTTTTGCTTTCTGCGGTTTTGCTCTTCTCTCCTCTCAAACATCTGAATTTAACTGTTTGGGTGCACTTTCAGCCTTGGGTTATAAGCCAGACAGGCTGCTACTGTATTAAGTTACAAATATTGCAAAGAAATTATAAAGTTGCATACAGACGCAGCTTTAATTTAAGCTAAATGCCTGGAAATGAGCTGGGAACCAACCTCTGCTGTAAATTCCTGCAAGAAATGAGTGCAGGGACTTTTTTTTCCTAAAGACATAATGATATTATAAACCAAACCATTTCTGTTTAAAGGCTCCAAAAGAAAAAAAGGTTTAAGATTTAAAAAAAAAAACAACCACCAAACCAAAAACCAAAACAAACCCCAAACAGTTAAGCCAATGTGGAATGTGCAAGATTGTTCAGTTTGGGGCTTTTGCAATAGGACAAGAAGAGGAGAGGCAGCTCCGTCCCTGTACAGGACGGCTAAAAGGCAATATCCCCACAGCAAGGGGCAGAGCAAACACAAACCGAATCTCTGCAGTCACTGACCACAGGATGGAAAACACCAGAGTTAAACAAGTTAGGGGAAAAAAATTGCAAGAAATAAAAAGGCAAAGGAAGGAGAAGGCAAACAAGAAGCAACGTCTGTGACTTGGCAGCAGGCAGGGGTCTAAACAACCATCCAGCATTCAGGCAAAGACTCGTTGTGTGCTTTTATCTTCCCAACACCCCAGCGAAGAAGAAAAGCCAAGAAGAAATAGGACTCTGCAGCAAAGAAGAGCCAAAGCAGGGAGAATGGGGCTCAGATCTTAAAACTTTTTTGACCACACAGCATTGCAAAGCCTGGGAGGTTGGGATGACCCATCCTGGCTCTCAGGTGTGACCAAGGTGCTGGGGACATAGAAAACCCCAGGAAGGGTCAAGATGGTGACCAGGACAAGCCACCACACGCACCCACCATGGGTTGACTTGATGGCAACAACCTTGCGCTTGCCCACAGGCAGGAGTGTAGGTGCCAAGATGGTACCTTGTGGTGACCCACCAAGCTTAGGGAACCAGATCGTGCAGGAGCCCAAAGGCACTTCCCAACCCAGGCTTTTGGGTTTGCAATGCCGAAGGGAGGAGCAGCTGAAGTTTGAATCACATAGCAACATCTCGAAGAAAAGCAAGAATTTACCCCAGAAAAATGCTGTAGCTACTGGGAAATCCTTCTTCTGTCCCTCTCTACTCATCCTTTGCTGCAAGTACACGGTACCTGGTGGGGGACACTACTTAAGCTACATGAAAAAGTATCTACGTAGCACAATGGTCTCCTGCCTCTTGACTCCATTTAACATTAAATAACTACTTGCACTTCAAAGGCCAAATTCTGATTCGGCTCAAAACTCCTCCTGACTTCAGCAGGACTGAAGATTTGGCCACCGGTCAACGTGGAAACTAAGGAGACATTCAGAGTCCCAAAGAAACTGCTGAAGTACTAAAAACCAAGGGGAGACAGTCAGGATTGCCAAGCTGGAAATAGGATGGTATTGCTTCTACTATCGTTTCTCCACCGATTTTTTTATTCAATTAACTAAATGAGGTACCTTTCAACAGAATTTAGATCTGACAAATGTCTGCTCTGTCAGAGGAGCCTACGCAAACAAATCTAAGGCTTCAGCTGTCTCTGTGATTACCAGCCTACATGCTCAGAAATACAGGATTCCTGCAAGTTTTTACTACATCGTTTGCTCCCAAGGAAAGGGGCTGGAAGGCACAAGGCTGGGAAAAATAACTCCAGACACGTGGACAGCTGTGGTCTAAACCACAGTTGCTCTGTCCCGTCAGCCCTGCTCATATCCCCCCGCCCGAGTGAGACAAGTCCTCTGAAAGCCCCCACCATGTCTGGCATGTGGAGACCGGAGGACAACATGGGGTTACATTCTCCTGGTGGCTGCACAGAGATTTGGTTAGGTAATTCTTACACATACTGAGATGTAAGGAGCTACATCTCCAAGAGCACTTGAGACATTTACCCCGCAGTGCTGAGCACCCTGTACAGCCAAATGGACCGAGATCCTGTCCATGGGCTTGGGAACTGGGTGCTCTGGACATGCTGGCTCTTGCCTTTGAAGAACCTGCCTGGACACCACACTTGCCCTCAATCCCAGGCAACTCTCCCGTGGGACAAACCCTACCAGGCATGCTAAGGTCCTCACAGGAGAAGGATGTTTGTCCTGCTTTTGCGCACAGCCTGATACCTGGTGGGCATGGCCATGGCCACCCAGTGTTTAACAACTAGTACAGACTTGCAGGCACCCAAGCAGGAGGCTGGGAATCAAAAGCAGTGCTGTGGCCAAGGTCAAACCTTCTGTGTCCCCTTCACCCTTCTGGTGCTTGAATGAAAATGTTCCTCACTGCATTTTGCAGATGGAAAGTTTCTCTCCACCCTTTCTCCTGCCCATGCCCAGGCAGGATCTCATCTCCATGTCAGCATCAGGCCCAGGAATATGATGCTAAGCCCTGGGAGTATCTCATGATCAGCTTGGCTATTAACATGCCTGCAATTAATTGGCAATTGCCATTACAAGGGATAGATTAAGATCTGCTGCAGAAGCGGACTCTGTGGGACCTTCCATTCCCATCAGGTCCCCAGATCCCCCTTACCCGTGACAACCCTGAAAGCTGGAGGAGCAGAGTGCTCCCAAGGCACGCAGCAGCTGTACATATGAAGGGAGGACCGGAGGGGCTAGGTCCATGGGATGAAGGGCCATCTCTCTCCACCTTCTTTTTGAAAATTCCACGGTAATTTTCCATTGAGGGAGGGAAATTTAAAAAACCCACCCTCTTAGTGTCACCACTGAAAGAGTTAAATTCACAGAGATGGATAGCAACCAGGCTTTTCCCAGCTGTACTAGCTAGCTGCCCAGGATACCCATCCTGAAATGGGAAAGGGCAGAAAGAAGCAAAGTCCTCTGGAACATCCCCTGAACAAACCAATTTCTCCAGGCCCAGCGTTGTTGAACTAAGCATATTCTAGCAAAACCAGCTGCTTCACCTTGGGTAGTGCAGCTCCACAAACAACTGGACTGGCACCCCTGAGCAGGCACCGCTGGAAGGGTTTGGGCATGGCAGCAAGTGCTGCTGCAGTCAAAACCACTCGGCATCACTGGCTTTGGGCACCTAAGGGACACTGTGGTCCGAACTGTGGTGCCTGAAGGATCCCAGTTAGGAGCTGGTGGAATTTTGTAATGTTTAAAACTGGTCCTGGAGGTCTGGGGAATACTGCTATTAATATAATGAAGAGAAAGGTCTGAATTTCTATCCTAGGGGCCTGACTTTCTCCTGAAGTCTTCATCAAGCATACGTCCATCAAAGGCACCTTGATGTTTTACATGCCTGTACAATGATAAGTCAGCATTACTTTGCTGCAAGGCAGCATCATGGTCCAGCCACGGCTGTTTTCTATCCTCGCTACAATTGAGTGGGAAACACTCAAATAAGCTTGACTGTTCCACACAAATTAATCAAAAACCTCAAAACCCCACAGAAAGCAACAACCACCAGCTCGAAGGATGAAGAACACAAGACTTCTGTGTGTTTTCCCTTTGGCTTTCTCTCTCAAACTGGTTTCGCTTGGCTCCAGTTTCATTTTTGTTTGCATTTTTCTCAGATGAGAAGGGAACAAGATGTCATGTTCACTCCTGAAAACAAAAATGAAATTATTCACACTCCTTTTATGCCTTTCTGTCAGTAGGGTTAAAGTCTATTCCGATCACTAGATCCAGCCTACATGTCTGGCTAGACACAGCATTTGGGAAGCGTAGAAAATCTACCTGTCAAAATGGTGGTGATCAAGTTTTTAAGCCATCTTTGTACAGTTGAGATGTAACACGTGCTTTAGGTCTTACACGTATGCATCTTTGAAAACATACAATGACCTCCAGAAGACAAGCAGAGCCCAACAAAAACAATGCTATGAGGGCAGAGAGGTTTTTGATGAGGCTCACAGCCTCTGGCTGCTGGGAAACGCATTATGAAACCTTTGGATGAGCTGCCTACATGGGCACAACTCCTCTTGTTACCACCTTGGTCTTGGGGTGTAGCCACTGCTGACAACCCTCCCTTGGGCCTGGACAACATATCTGCCTTTGTTTGATTGTGTTTGGCCTTTACAACATAATTAGACTCACTACAAATTAACAGGGTAACACTGACTTTTACGCTGAGGGTGGTGAGGCACTGGCACAGGCGGCCCAGAGAGGTGCCCGATGGCCCATCCCTGGGAACATCCAAGGCCAGGCTGGATGGGCTCTGAGCAACCTGATCCAGCTGAAGGTGTCCCTGCCCATGGCAGGGGGCTGGGCTGGAGGGACTTTGAAGGTCCCTTCCCACACAAACCGTTCCATGAGTCTATGACTGAAGGGCCTTACAAAGGCATGCAAGCTGCTCATGCAATAAAGCATCCAAAAAATGGGTGTAGGACAGACAGAAAGCACAGTTCACCGTGGGACACGCTATCTTCTGCTATGGGATTCTGACTGCTTTGGCCTTTCCAAACACAGAAACAGACCTGATTTCTCTCTGTGCCTTCCTGCAGCATCACTTCACACCATCGGTGTCCACTGTTTCTCCCACTGCAGTGATGGACACCCCATTCACAGGACCACCAGACAAACACCCAGTCTGCAGGCTGTTCTGCAGGAGCAGAGACAGCACTGCTGGGCTGAAAGGACACGGCTCAAAACCCATCAGAGCAGACTCAGCAAAGCTCTGAAGAGCTAACTTGTCAACTGCTGAAGTCCAACGAAAGTCCTCACATTCTGCAATGCTTGGCCGCACAGGCTGCCTGAGTCAGCTATTTTCTCCTAAGCTTCATGGAAACGAATCTTCAGGAGGAATTTAAGTAACTGTTTTGCAACACCAGCTTGGGAAAGACATCCCAAGTACAGATGGCATGCAAGATAGCTCCAAACCAGCTCTTTAAATCTTTTGCTGGGTCTCCCACAAATCATTAGGGATGTCCAGATGGAGGCCCTTGTTGCACAGAGCGGTCAACCAGCTAGGAAGACACCCCCCAGACTTCAAGGCTGACTGCCCAGACCGGTGTAGAAATCACCACAGTGATTTCATGTAGAAATTGCTTGGAAATGGTCCTCTTCATAAATGACATTACTTGGAATTATGTTTTTGGATTCTCTGCGTACTGTAAACACGATTGCAAAAAACTACATGAAAACCACAGGAAAATGCAGTGACAAGGAACCAAATCCAGTTTAGCTGAAATAGTTTAAACTTGAAAGACACAACCACAGTACACAAAGTTTCCTAAAAGTCTGCTAAGCACAAACACACAGAGATCCTGGACTACTGGTAAGAATGTGACTTGAATGAATATACATTCATCTTTTACTACTTTGCAATAAAAGAGCTTATACCTCAGACTCCAGGCTGCTTCCTTTAAAAATACACCAAGGCTGATCAGTTATCCCGAGATCTGATAATCCTCCAAGAGATATAAACTTTAAACCCGTGCCAAGATGCACAGACAGCCCACCACCATCCCTCCATGGCCCTGTCCCTCAAGACACATCCTAAATAGAATGTACAAGCCCCCACCTGCTGCCTTTTTGTTCAGCTGTCTTCCTTTAGACCTCTGTGACTCTTTGACCTACAGCAAGGAGACATCCTCTAGGGTTTTTTTTTTTTTTTCCATATCCTATTTATACCAGTGCTTTCTAGTGAAGAAATAAATGTCTTTCCTGCAGAAGCTAAGGCAAGATTTGACAGGATCTCCTAACAGCTGTCCAGACATCTGAGATGACCCAAAGTCAATGGCAAGCAATTACTTCCGACACGGGGATCTGGTAAAGCACCATCCCAAGGAGCAGAGATGCTTGGATTGTGCCAGAAGCCTTTATCAAACGCATTAAATGAATTTCTTTAAAAATGATGCAGCAAGCTATAGCATTGAGTGTAGAGCTTTGGGAGCCAGGATTGATCTGGACATTGACTTACTGCAATCCAGTGACAATCCTAAGCAGTTTCCCAAATGTTTACCTAAGTCCACTCCACTGTCAAAAGAAGATTTGTCTCCTCTTGATCCCGTTCCTGCCTCCTCTCTCACACTACCCTCAATGCTCACATGGATGTACTGAGCTGCGCCAGGGTCTGATCCACTCCAAAAATTTACTTTCTCCTGGATAAGTTTCCACTCATCAGTTTAGATGAGAGCATGGTGCTCAGGGGGAGGCACAGAGCTGGGTCACCTTCTACAGCTCCAGTGCCACTTAGCTGTTGGCCCTTGCTGCTTGGGAACTAGCAGCCCCAAATTTAATCAGGAAATTGGGATGATCCATAGCATCTGCACAATGCTGGGAATGGATGGAGCAATGTTGGTTTAAATGAAAGAAAGAAGCCTGTTGTCCACTCGTGCCCCAGAGGCTGTCATGCTAAATAAAGACATTATCAGAGAAAGAGCAGATACTCAGCACCTTCACGCCTGTCAGTGACCCCGGCACCTTCCCAGCCAATCTAGGGACTCTCTTTCCCACATATGGCCCCTTGGAGACAGACTGCTGTGGCTTTAGTAGGAATAAATGGAAACAAAACAGTTAACAAATATCCAAAAATAGAGCATAGTTAACTTTTTTTTTTTAATATGGAGATGAAAAATCCCTGGGTGATTTACGTGCCAGCAGAGATATTAGCTGCATATAATAGATGCAATATTTTTAATACTAATATTTTGGGCTGAGACAAGAGTGGGAATGGAAAGTATTTCCAGTGCCTTGACTTCTTTATTTTGCAAACATCAGTTGCTAACTGGGGTCAGACAGAAATATTGTTTCTGCAACAAGAGCCCAAACAACTTGAGCTGGCAACTTCTTCACACACTAACCATGCCAGGAGGCTCTGCAGAGCTTAAGCATGCTGCTCCCTCCCAGTCTCTGGGGCCAATGTCCCCAGCTTGGGCTCGCTGGGAGAAGGAATGGGTGGTAAACACTTTCTCACAGAGAGGGGCGGCTACTGGCCACGGGCAGAAACTGGAAGTCACCACCCAAACCATGCAGCCACACCACTGAAGCACTGCTGGGCTTCTTCAACCGGGCCAGGTCTCATGGAAAGACCTTGTGTGACACAGGGGATGCCGTAACACTTTTTTACCCATCAAAAGCATCAGCCTCTGCTTGTCCTCACCTCCCAGTTCAGCTGCCAGATAACTTTGGAGAACAACCTGGCAGCAGAAAGCCCTTGGTGCTCATTCCAAGAGATCACCAGCAACAGCACATTTATATTCAAGGACTGAAAGCAGGAAAATGAAACAAATTATTTTACTTTATATTCGCTCCAGCAACCGGCTGCTGACAACACCTCCACGAACTCATGCTGGAAAACAAGGTGTAGATGGAGAAATCCTTTTCCAGTACTGAGAAGCCGTGCCGGAAACACTCCAGAGAGAAAGCCATTTCAATAACAAATCAGTTTCCTAGTGCAGAGGAACCTGCCATTATATTTCCTTCCCTCAATTCTGGCTGGCTGAAACAGCATCACGTAGACAGTTGTGTTTTGCATTACATGACACTAAAAGCAGCGTGGAAGGACAGTCTCATGGGTGACGGGGTTTGCACATATGAGAAGCTGGTGGCCACAGGTTCACCACAAGGTCTGTGGCGGAGGAAGGTCCAACCACAGCCCCTTCCCTCCTTTCTGCTGTGGTTTCCTCAAACGGAAAGGGGGGATGCTGAGAGCACCCCTCTGCTAAAAAGCACTTCGAGGTTGATGGACAACAAAACACAATATTCTTTCATCTCTGGTCGTCTTCCCTGAAGAGAGCGCTGGCATCACTTCCCCATGACTCTTCCTACAGCTGATTGACCCAACAGTGCCCTGCACTCGCCCACACAATGAGGACTTTCCTGCCAGGCTGGTTAAAAATCAGTCACACCATGAGTTACCAAAGCAACAGTAATACAACCAAGATGACCAAGGTGTCCCGGGTGGAGGACCACCAAAATGATCAGAGTCTGGGGCACCTCTTCTCTGAAGATAGGCTGGGAGAGCTGGGGTTGTCCAGCCCGGAGAGGAGAAGGCTCCGGGGAGACCTTACTGCAGCCTTCCAGCACTTAGAGGGGGCTCAGGAGAAAGATGGGGACAGAGTTTTTAGCAGGGCCTGTCGCAACAGGACAAGGGGGATGGTTTTAAACTCAAAGAGGGGAGATTCAGACTAGATGGAGGGAAGAAATGTTTTACGCCGAGGGTGGTGAGACACTGGCACAGGCGGCCCAGAGAGGTGCCCGATGGCCCATCCCTGGGAACATCCAAGGCCAGGCTGGACGGGCTCTGAGCAACCTGATCCAGCTGAAGGTGTCCCTGCCCATGGCAGGGGGCTGGGCTGGAGGGACTTTGAAGGTCCCCGCTCAACCCCCACCATTTGATGGTTCTATGGTCCCAGAACAGGCACTGCTGAACCTTCTGTTGATGGTCTTGCTTTCAAAATGGCAAAGCCTGTTTGAAACGCTGACTCCTGCTTCACTGAATATACAGCTGAAGAGGGAAGGGGCAGCTCTCAACAGGCACTTAGTTTGCAGGCACAGCCGCACGAGCACTTCAACTCTCATGACCTGAAAAGGAGGATGGTTCAAAACAAGCAGAAGGAGGTCTTTCTTCACATAATGCACAGCTACACCTATGTACACCATACAGAGTGGAGCTAAGCTATAGATGTGAATACCTGGAGTTTACAAAGGTTTGAAAAGCACATTGCCGAAATCATGAAAGGAAAAGTCCATCAGGAGCTGCTGGACAGAAAGGTGAACAAATGCTGTCCTGCACATCCCAACAACATAATTTCCTGGAAAATCATTATTTAGTTTGAAAAGGAACCTTAAGATTGAGCCCAGCTGTTAATAGGAGGAAAGCACTACTGCAAGGCAACATTACATGCATAGCCCTGTTCTTCTTACACTCCTCTTGGTGTCCTTTGCTGGTAACCAAGCCAGGTTGTCTGGTGTGACCCATCACAGCTCTCCTCCTGCTCTTACTGACCTCCCAACCACCTCCAGCACACCACTGGCACGTCCAATTGCAAATTACAAACTCCTGCCTCCCTGCTGATGCAGGACCGCAAGGCAACCATAAGATAAGGTGAGTTACCTCCCAGCTGGGTTAGAGGGGTTGCAGCAGAAGGCACACCACACGCACAGCCAGCGGCACATGCAGGCAATTACCGCCACCCAGCTCACGTGCCGTAATTCATTAAGCTGCAATAACGCAATCACCCAGCTGAGCCCTTTTTTAGGAACAAACTGCCAAGACAATATTGTCCTCTGGGGACCTGCAGTTCGGAGAATTAATTTAGTGTAATAACTCCCAGCAATGTTGTGGGCAATCAAACCGAAATGATGATCTGTCTCTAAATTGCCTGTAACCAACCCCTCAGCTGATGCCCTGCGACTGCTGGCTCTGCTTGGGCAGGCAGGGCAAGTACTGACTGTTTACTTGGGATTTTTGTGCATATGAACAATTAATCCTTGAGGAACCTGATCGTGAGGGAACAGCACACCAATAAGGAGTTCTTTACCTTGTTCTCCAGGATGCTCAACTTCAGCTGGCACAGCTTTCTTAGTCATATGGCTTAGGTTTAGGTAGCCCTGCGAGGAGCAGGGAGTTAGACTCGCTCATTATGGGATCCTTCCAACTCAAGACATTCTATGATGCCTTTCTGAAATGCAACTTTAGTGCGGTTGCTCCTGAAAATGTGGCCTGTCCTTCATCACTGGTTCAAAGTTCCTACATCTGCAGCAGGAGAGCGACTATGATTTTAACAGCATCTCTGCTTGGGTGCTTTTAGCTGCCTAGAAGAGTTTTTTGCAGTGTTACACTCTAAACACCGATTTAGCTAGATGCTAGTATTCCTACTCATCATTGCAGGCAAGTATACCACCAGTGACTTTTGTCCTTAAAAAGAAAAAAAAATATTGGTCCCAAGTTTGCTCAGAAGAGGTTTCCCATCAGCAGCAGCTTTACACAGCCACCACTACACTGGCTCAACTCCTCTGCACCCTGCTCAGCATGGACAGCCGGTACATCCCCAGCGGGTTTGGGATGTTCCCTCTGCAGCCCTGAAGAGAGTCTCCATGGTGGCTCCAGAACCACCCCCCTCCAAGCTCCCAGGAAGGCATGGAGAAGGCAGGAGCATAAGGAGGAGGATGAAAACCTGACTTCCAGATGCTGCTTCAGGGGTCCAGCCCCATGTGCCCTTAAACCTAATTCATTTGACTTGGAAACCCTACCGATAAGGAAAAGGGTGTTTCAACCTTTTTGATTCCTTTGCTTCCTCTCCCTTCCTACTGTTTCAAACACCATTTACTGAACTCAGTAAATGAACTGCACATCATTTAGCTCGATGCTAGTTCTCAGCAAGTACTCAGTCCATCTGAAACATTCCATTTTGTTCCAGCTACGAACAGCACTTCGGCACTAAAATAATGTCTTGATATTGTTGCTTTCTTTAATAAACATCCTCTCCTCTCACTGCAAAGCCTTCAGTAAATGGCCCTGAAAGAACAAAAGACATTTCTGTATTGTTTTAAGTTCTCTTCCTTTCTGAAAAACCTCAATTAAAACAGTGAAAAAGCAAACGTGCCACTACTATACTCTATAATTATGAACTCATTTCTATTCACTCGCCCAGCAGGAGAGGTTTGTACCGGTGACCTCTGGGAACGGGTTTCTAAGGCTTTTCCAAAATTTCACAGCCTTAAAAACTATGTGTTCATGTCAGCCATAAAACACGCTCACCTTCACCCAAAATAACTTGCCATCTTAAAATCCAGGGTGAGGGCCATTCCTGTGACTATTTTTAATTATGAAAGGAGCCCTAGAGCTGGCCATGAATAGATCGGCACAGGAGTGGCTCTGGAAATAGTGCAACCCTTCAAGACAGCGTGAAAATTGCATGGATATGGGCTGTCAACTTATTGTAAAGTTTTCAATATGTATCTTGCATGGCACGCTCCTGAGTGGTGGTTGGGCTTTTCTTAGTCATCTTTCCAGTACAAGAACTACCTGGGCCAAAGAGGACGCATGCAAGTGTGATCCCAGCCTCCTGACCTACCAACATGATGCTCGTGGGAACAAGCATGGAGTTTTCTTTCGGTAAAGTCCCATTGAAAAAATATTTTGCAAGACAAAATGTGGGACAACTTGGTTATATGTGTATGTATCCTGGTCATGTACATGTGCGTATATGTATTTTTAAGCAGCGAGTAAAAGATAAGAAGGGTAAATAAGAAGGAAAATCAATTTTTAAGACATTAACCAGTAGATAGGAAGATTATGCCTGAGAACTCAGCATCAGATAATAATGAACGCAGAACAGCAGGTTTTCACATAAAGTAATATCATTCTTTAAATGCAAGCTAGAAAATAGCTTAAAAATTCACACATAGGACAACAAGCCACACTACTTGTGCTTCATTCCTGATCCTCCCATGACTTCATGTGCCCATGACGCACCTAGGCATATATATTTCTTCCCTCTTAACATTCAGGACCAAATCCAAGGCAGCAGATATATATATCCACAACACAACCTGGGCAAAGCTGAAGACCCTACCAGCTCATCAAGCAACTCCCAAAATCCCACCCAAGCCCAAGGGTTTGCCTCAGCTCATCTCTTGTTTGAAATACAAGTGCTGAAAACATCACTGCCACGCACATCCTGCAATACCACCATCTCCTCAGATTCCGCACACCCCCCCCCCCCCCCCAGTACAGCCAGGACATACCAGACCGCTCCACTGGGCATCCACTCACCAGCTCCCTCCTAGAAGAAACCTTCTAGAAGAAGGTGCAAACTGTTAATTGAAGTGAAAACAAGTTAAGGGCTGCAGCAGGGCCTGGCAATGCCTTTAAGGGGCTCAGGGCTAAACGCTTCCACCTGTGATGATGACACTTCTGTTGACACCTGTTTATGAAAAGACAAGGGCAAAAAAACCCTACTACCCGCTTCACCCAGGCTGCTGAAATGTCAGTGACTGGTATCACCTGCTGCTCATTAGCAGCACCAATCCAGCTCAGCTGGTAGACCTCAGCAGGGTCTATCTACCCAGCTGATGGGTAAGGGGGACTCACTCTGGCCACCAAAGGCAGGCAGCCTCACCAAGGGGTTGAGCTAAATGCAGGTGAGGGACCATCAGCCATGTGCATCTTCCTCGTTACAGACACAAGCACATTTTCTTCAGACACCAGAAATACTTAGAGCAAGCATAGTCTGAAGCGGAGACTGCTGTCCCTAAAGCTTCTCAAAAAGTGCCAAGGTGGCACTCCCTGCGAGTGTGAAAATGTCTCAGTGGAAACCCATGCCTTCCTTGGCCGGGAAGAGATTTCCCCTCTATGAGACGGGAGAGAATGGGATGCCCAGTCTCAAGTCTTTGTTCTTGCTCAAGAGAGCCCAGAAACAAATCCCTGTCCCAGGGCTTCCTCTGGCATGAGGTGTTTTGGCTCAACTCCTCCCACAGTTCTTTGTTTTTCATACTTCCTTGGTTCTGGTCAACATGGGAAGGCAAAATAAAGCAAGGAAACCTGTTCTCATAAGATGCCCAGGCTAATTTTTCTTATGTGGGGGCCATAAAATCTCAGTGAGAAGCTTTCCAGGGTTCTCCAAGCACTTGTGATTGCCACCTTTAAGAAGTCCCACCTTGTCCCAGGGGAAGGGGAATCCTCCCTCCATGCAACACCGGATTATTGTAGGGCTGCTCACAAAGTTCAGCCTTGCACAGGACTTTACTACTAGAGTGCCATGGTGGAGCCCCTCAGGCCCTGTTCATACGTGCTTAGTGTACAGAACAACTTCCCCCCAAGAGCTTACAGCAGCAAGATGCATTTAATGCATGGAGAACATAGGCGTGGGGAGGGGGTTACATGGCATCATGCAGAGGGTGGGTTCAATTTGCCTAGTTTTAGGTGTCTGTGATGTCAGAAGCCAAAAGTGAGGTGGGGACCTAAACTCCAGTTATAGGGGGTAGATACTGGGGAGGGAATCACCTGGCCAAATGCCTGCTTCATCCTGAGGCGACCCATCTTCCAAACTCCACTGACTGCATCCCCTCTGAGCATAACGGGAACACTGGCCACCCAGTTCATACATGGTCAACACAGTTACAGAGCCATGCGGTGGGACTCAGCTGGTGGTGTCACTGGAGATGCTTTATGGCATCTTGTCCAGCTCCCACTCCGTTGTGGTGCAGGTTTCACAAGGTGTGGTGGCTGCTAGCTCCTTGCATGGAATTCCCAATATGCTAGGGCATCTGGAATAGCACCTGCAACCACGGAGGTGAAGCCCAGAAGTCTCTGAGAAAGGTGAGAACTGAAGTGAGACCTCCCATGTTCCCCCCACAAGGCCTGCGACACATGAGCGGTTGCTTTGCTAACCTTCTCACTAGCTATAGAGTCACCATGAGCTCCTGCTCGCCATTCCCAAACACCCACAAGAACGGGCAGCCTCAGAAAAGGAATGAAGAGCTGTCAGCATCAACACCTCGCTGTCCTCCAGAGCAGACCCTGCTGCCGCACAGGAACAAGCTACCTAATAAATACTGAGTTTTGATGAAATCAGGGGTCCCTCCACCACAGCAACACACCGAAGTTCTCCTGGATTTTCTGCTGGAGCAATTATTTTGCTTTCACAAGCATCATAAGACCCTGAGCTTACCCAGCAGGCTGTTACATTTCTATTGAGAGGTTTCATAACCGTAACATGTTTTGCCGGTGGTACATAAAGTCTTTCAATCAGCTGCAGAGATGGAGAAAAACAACCTGCAAAAGCCTCCTGATGCCATATAGTGGCAGCTTGGCAATTCAGGTTAAATTTAGTCTGCAGGACAGGGGTCACCTCAGTCGCCAAGATCATTAAAAAGAAAAAGGAATAAAAAGTCTTGTGTTGTAGAGTTTTTATGTAATGACAAAACAGCCCTCACCAGAGAGGTGGCAACCCTGCAGCTGGGAAACGCACCCGGCTCTCTCCTGCCACTGCCTCCTGGCATTAAAAAAAAGGAACAATGAAAGGAAAGGATTAGATTTGCTTAGATGAGTATCTTTTAACCATGCCTTTAGCTCTGCACCATGCCTTTAGCTAGGCACACAAGGAGAACAGAGCAGACACAGACAACCGTAATGGATACACATCTCTTGAAGTCCTGCTCGTGTCGAGCGTGTCCTGTTGAACTCACAAAGGTTTATCCTCCTCTTTGCATTATTCTCGAGCCCACGCAGCACTCTGATACTTACAGAAGTACGTTTTCCCGCCATCACATGAAATACAAAATCCTTTTCGTTGTTGCTAGCATCAGGAAAGGAGCTGTAAATACAGCATCACCTTTCGCGGTGTGCTTTGCCGGCAGGATCGCAGCTGCACCGTCTGCCTCCAGGGGTGACTCACGGCTGGGCATATTTTCACTGACACCCTCAAGTGCACAAGGGCTGAGTGCTGATCACAACAGCAGGAACAGGAGCAGCTGGGTAGAAAACCTCTACTCACCCTGCCACAGCTTGAGACATGGGTGACAGGCAAAACAAACTCCCCAGTGGATGCTAAATACCAGCTGCTCCACCTTACTGCTACTGGTGCTTCATATGGACCACTCTGCTAATGGGAAGACCCCACACGTGTGGCTCTGGTGATGGTGCTGGGGCATGCAAATCACTCTTAGATGAGCCAGCCAGGACTGATGCTCGATATAAACTTGGCTGAACCTCAGATGGCTTCTGCAGAGCTATTCTGCACCGGGTTCAGGGCAACCCCTTGTATCAATACAGGCTGGGTGGAGAATGGACTGAGCGTGGCCCCCAGGAGATGGACTTGGGGGTGTTAGTGGATGAGAAGCTCAACATGACCCAGCAATGTGTGCTCGCAGCCCACAAAGCCAGCTGGGTATCCTGGGCTGCATCAAAGGCAGCGTGGCCAGCAGTGCTGCATCCTGCTCTGGGCTCCTCAGCACAGGGAGGACATGGACCTGCTGGAGCAGGGCCAGAGGAGGCCACGGGGATGGTCAGAGGCCGGGGCACCCCTGCTGGGAGGACAGGCTGGGAGAGCTGGGGTTGTCCAGCCCGGAGAGGAGAAGGCTCCGGGGAGACCTTACTGCAGCCTTCCAGCACTTAGAGGGGGCTCAGGAGAAAGATGGGGACAGAGTTTTTAGCAGGGCCTGTCGCGACAGGACAAGGGGGATGGTTTTAAACTAAAAAAAGAGTAGACTTCAATTAGATGTTACGAAGAAATTCCTCACTGTGAGGGCAGCGAGGCGCCAGCACAGGCTGCCCAGAGCAGCTGTGGGTGCTCCGTCCCCGGCAGTGCCCAAGGCCGGGCTGGGGCTGGGACCCACCTGGTCTGGTGGAAGTTGTCCCTGCCTGTGGCAGGGGCTGGAACTAGATGATCTTTAAAGATCCCTTCCAACCCAAACCATTGTATGATTCCGTGATTTGATCATCTGTGTCCAGTAGGTACCAGGGCTGGGATTACTGCACAGGGGTAGTGCTGGACTATACAGCCCCATGCCATTCACAGAGCCCAGAGGCAGCAAGGGGTCTTGATGGAGTCAAACCACCTCCAGATCTCAGCTCCAAAAGGTCCCTCTCGACGAGAAGCTGCAGTGCTGCCCTGCAGCTCCACCCGTGGCTGAGTCACCCCCAGACGGATGCCCACGGGTCATCAGGAGGTGGCTTTTTGATCATTCAGTGACTGCTCCTTCAACGGGCAGCCTGGTGCAGGCTTTGTTCTCAACAACCTCCTCCTGGGAGCGGGGTCCCAGCACTGTGACCCCTGGCAGAACCTTCTCCTCAGCGCCTGGAAGGAAGGGCAGTGGGGCCAGGCGATGCCAGGGTGTCTGGCCAGCGCGGCTCTGTGGGTCAAAGGGGCTCCTGCTTGACTCTTTCTGATAGCATCTCTGCCCTGCTCCATCAACACTTGGCCCAACGAGCAGCGGATGGACAAACTAGGTCCCAATGACACCAGGTCTTCATACAGACCTACCCAATAGCCTCATGAGAGGGTATGGGAGTAACTACAAACACAGGGAGGATGGACCTTGTGCCACGGCAAGCCCTTGCAGTTCCCTACGTCTGTTACTCCCTTGGTGGCAATCAAGGCAGAGACTCCTTTGACTTCCAGTCTTAATTAGATGGCCAGTTTTATCTGCTTGGTGCTCACAGTGGCGTGTTTCTTCAGCAGAAACAGCCCTTCTCCCCCTGCGCTATCTACCCCTGGGTACCTCAAGAGGATCCGCATCCGCTCCCAGCTTCTGCCAGGCAAGGCTGAAACAGCCAACATGTGCAAACCAGCATTGCCTTCTCTGGGCTTTCAAGTTTATTTTATCCTTCACTTCCCTGGGTGACCCTGGATCCTCGTATTAACAGACAGCAAAAAAGAAAAAAAAAAAAAAAAAAGGCAGAAAACTTTTGCTTTATGCCTCATCTCATCTCGAATCCCCCTTGCTAACGGCTCCATCTCACTCCAGCATCATGCAGTGCTGCAACTCCCACCTTGACCCCATACCTTCTCCCTGAATGAGGAGATCTTGCCCTTGAAGGAGCAAGCTGGGCAAAGCTGATTCCTGTGATGTTTTATGACAGGGAAAAGTGGTAGAGTGCCCTTTATGGTGTTTTGAAAGGAAATTGTACAGGAACAATGTCCCAAGCAGCGTGCCTATTGAAAACCCTTCACAAAAGGAGTTTGCCACAAGAGGAAAAGCAGCTTAATCAGTTGAACTAATCACTGTAGGTGGTTGAGTGTCCCTGAGGGTCTGTAAAATCAAATATAATGGGAAAAGAAATATATCACAGCTTGCCTACGCTCCTTGGTGGAGCCGCTGGCGGATCTGGGACGTTCCCTGCCTGGCCCCGAGCCCGCTGTGACCATCCTTTGGGCCATCCCTATGCAAGACCACGCTCGCCTCTGTGCGAGACCCTGGCTGGGGCCACGTGGATGGGCTGGGATGAGCCCCAGAATGTCTCTCAGGAACATGGATTCTGGCTGGGGAGTCAGGACAGGGGTGCCTGCCCCCGTGCACTCACCCAGCTACGTTTCCAGCGCGGGCGCAGGCAGGAGGGCTCAGCGGCGCTTACACAACCCTCCTGCTTCAGGAAGAGGAAACCGTCCCTGACAGCCACCCGCGGATCTCCGGGGAAGGAGGATATTTCTGCCTCCCCCAGCTCTGAATCTAATTAAAACCAGAAAACAACACACACACACACACAAAAAAAAAAAATCAGACTGTTTTTTCCTGATCATTTAAGTGTAAAGCCAAACTAACGGTAGGAAGTAAACTGGGACAACACAAGAGAAAACTTGGGGACATTTCTGTAATCCTGTCATCAAAAGCTGAAGTATTTGGGGCATGCTCAAGGGAGATAGGGAAAGCACGTGAGTCTCTTTGCTCCCACCCCTTCTCTCTGTGTATGAGCCAGGAGGACCTACACAGTCTTCTGCTCAAGCCCCTTATCCCCACCCATGGGCTTTATAAAGGATGGATTTCCCAGGCGCAGCAACACCCCTCTGAAACCCCCATGCAACAGGAGAAGGAGGTGATGACATGAAGCTCAGCCACAGCTAAGGGTGATGGTCCTTCACCTGAGGCTGGCTGTGGTCCCCAACGGCCCCGGCTGGGACAGACAGCGCAACCCCTTGTGACTCTGGTCATCCCAAAGCCTGGAGACATACCAGGCACAAGGAAGCACAAGGGATGCACACCTTTTCTGTTGAAGAGAGGAATTCAGATGCCTTTGGGAAAGAGGGTGTTGATTAACTCTTTGGCTTTTACTCCATCCTCTCCAAGACATGGGACTGCGTTTCCCTCTGCCATCTCTCCAGATGCCCATAGACTGACCACCAAAAGCCCCATGAGATACCAGCCAGCATCTAGGCACGCATGAGAATTTCCTTTTCATAAGGTATTCAGCCTGATTTTGACTTTTGTATCCAACAAGATATTGAATCAATGTGATTACAATGGCACAAACTTTTTAAGACTTCTCCAGAAACCTTTTCCCAGTCCTCAGCAAAACTGTCCCCTTCCCTAGGTGACACAGAACAATTTTAGTACTCTGTTAACCAGAAGACCCACAAGTAGGTACAAACTTGCCTGTCTTAACCCATTGCAACTCCATATATTCCTTGTAAATCCTGTCTAGACTGGACAACATTTCTTATCACTCCTACAAGGCGGGTGCAAGCCTCTGTGCATGCATTTCTGGGCTACGGGGTTTGGCCAGCCAGACCCTCCATCCCAAAACACATCATACCAGGGTGCCATGAGAACAGCAAAAACCCTGTGCAGCACCAAGCTGACTTGCAATGCTTCAATAGATACTTAAAGAAATGGTGTTTTCAAGAACTTTTTGAAAAACAAGGGGACAAACTCAGAGCCCACCTGCCCAAGAAGACCACATCCCAGCACAGCTTGTGCTCCACTAGCAGAGAGGCATTGAATTAAGAAGGGCTGGAGCAGAGGACTTGGAAAATGAGTCTTTTATGCCGCATATCCCGGAGTATTTTTTCTCTCTCAAAATCTTGCAGGAGAGAAGGGCAAGAGAGGTCCTGCCACTGCCCGGGGAGGGTTCCTTCTTCCCTAGAGGTGGTTGCCTATGGGAAGTCAAACCAAGTTGCCTTGGGCAATATCTAGGTAGGGTGGGTCTTGTGTGGCAGCAAACAGCGGATTAGTGTTTGGGACAATAAACCCCTCATTGGTGTTCAACACTTGCTCACATGGACATCTATGAAAAAACATGCCTCTGCTGCTCTCTTTCAATGATCCCATCAAGCGGTGATGCCCTCCATCACCCTCATCAGGAGGCAGCAGTTACACCTTGTGTGTCTAAACCAACACAGAAAACATTTCTCTGTTGCAGGATTTCTCCAGGTGAGGTGGGGAGGGTGAGACCTTTCCCTGCTCTCCTGCCCTGATTAGAAGGTCTTTGCAGACCTCACCACCTCCTGTAGCCTTTTAAAACACCTTGTGCAAAGAAACCCTCCACCAAATGTGGCTCTGACATTGATTGCTGCTATCAAAAATGTGTCCAACAGACCCACAAATGGTCCTTAACTGGGAAAGTCACAGCCTGTTTAACGACCCCTCTAATTTGCACTTTGTATCTATCTCATGCAACAAATGAAGCATGCATCCCATGGAAAAATGACTCATGGGAAGTAAAACTGTATCATATACACCAGGAGACAGCTATGGCTGCATGCCCATAGGGTTGCTTCTCCCCACGGGAGTAAAAGGTGCGCAACAGAGACCTCAGGGTAGGTGAGCCACACTCCTCCGCAACGCAGTGACAGCATTTCCCGAGGAAAGGTGATGGGAAGGAAGCAGGGACAAGTGTTATTTATAGCACGGCCAGACGTCAGCATTGTTTCGCATGAGAAACAAAAGGTGCTTCATCAGCCCGAGATGTGGTCCCTTGACACCATCAAGGAGGAGAAAGGAGCCTGCACTTGCTTTGGGGAGAACCGGTATCATTTATAAGACCAGCTGGAAAAAAAACCAGGCAGATTTCTGTGTACCAATGTGCTTTATCAGCTCTTTTACAACAGCTGTGTTATACAAAGTGCCGGCCAGCCTGAAGGGCAGCTACAGCCAGGCAAGGCCAGCTGGACCATGTACCGTGTACAGGTCAGCATGGGGGCTGACTCCTTGACCTCCACTTGCGAGCAGGGACCGCTGCACATGGCAGAAGGATGCACACCATGGTCACCTGGGACGTGTCATCCTCAGGCGAGGCTGGTCCTGGGTAGGGAGAGCTGGTGCACCACGTACAGGCATTGCTTGTGGGGTCTGGGGTACTGCTTGCTGCCAAGTGCTCATCACCTTCAGGAGAAGGGGAAAAGCTGCCTGTGCCAAGGCTTTGGGGTCACACCTGCTTCTAAACAACAGAGCAGGACAACCTCTTTTCTTCTTGCAAATCCATTGCATGTCAACCCTACTCCCACCCTTGGCTGCTACCAGCCCCTTTCTAGAACTAGCTCTTCTTCCCTTGTGTCCAGGCATCCAGAGCCGTTTCCTAACTCCACTCTCAACCCACACACCACCAAACACCCCTGCTCAGCCTCTCCCAAGCCTTGCTGCCTCCAGTGTCCATGGTCTTGCAATTTTGAGTCTCTCTGTATCCAGATGAGGTTTAAAACAAAAAGCCCGTAGCTCCCAACTGCTTTGCTGGCCAAAAAATCTCAGCCTGATGGATGTTTATATCACCTGTGTAGCTCCACCAGCTCTGCAATGAAGCTTTTCTCCCCTAGAATGATGCCTGGGACATTAAGATAACAGCACTGCAATGAACTGTGAACAGCTTTGTAACCTGTTTGTGCTCCAAAACAGTCTGAGGTTTTTTACCTATTTCCTTTCTTCCCCCTATTTCTACCATGCTTTTCTCATAAATTAAGTATTCCGAGACCTCACTTACTGCTAGAAATTGATTTTAAGGAGTCAGTGCTCCCTGGGGGCATCTCAAGTGGCACCAGAAGGACCAAAACTAACCTGCTAGTCCCAAACACACCACAGGGACAAGGGGACCCTGAAACCCCCCAGCATCAAACCATATGGTCTAGGGAGAAGGGGGGTGCTGAGGTTTCCAGCTGAAGTCTAGGGGATGGAACCGTGCCTTTTCTGTTTAACCTATTACTTAAGAGACTGTTGTTTTACTCCAGCTCCCTCTACCCGAACTTCTTCGCTTTTTGCAATTAAAATGAATGTATTTTTCTGTCTAAGCTTTGACACAACCATGGATATCCGCAGAGGGCTTGGGCAGGACTGCATACCTTCTGTTCTTTCCATTTTATTTCATTCATGACTGCTTAGAGCTGAAATGGCCCCACGTCTCCTCCTGTATGATGCCGTATCAACTGGGTTTTAAGGCTTCTGTCTGTCCTCCTGGGATATTATCCTAGTGTACCTGGTCTGGGCTGCATCTCACCCCTCTATCTCCCAACGCCAGCCCAAGGCAGTTTCTTTTGCTATCTCTCCTTGCCACCTGTGCAAGAGGCAGGGATGCCCTGGGGGGCTGCATGCTTCTGTCTGCTGATGGTTTATCTAAAGGGATCAGAAAGGAAAAGAAACAGAAACACACATCTGTGATTCCTCTGTTTTTTTTTACATGGGAGGGAAGAACCAACAGGCAGTTCCATGGCTCTGGTTCAGCGCAGCTTTGGGCATGCAGCTTCAGGGAGGAGACCCCTTGGCTGTGCAGGTCTGCTTTCCCGCAGCATCGTGCAGTTTTTGGATGGCAGAGGAAGACCTGCTTGGTGAGCCGGGATGGGAACAGGATACTCCAGCGTCCACCAACATTTCTTGGGGAGCCCAGCCCAGTGCTACAAGGAAGCCCACCCAACTCGCTCCTGCAACATAAGCAGACTTCTGCTTGGTTTTAACTACATCTTGGCGATCACCCAGCTGAAACAAGACATTTTGTGTTTGTTTCTTTTTCCCCTTAAATCACAAGCCTAAATTGCCTCTTAAATTATATACCGGAAAAAAGGAGGGAACCCCAAAGAGGACAGAAAATGGGAGTTTGCTGCTGCTTCTCCCTCCGCCCACAGAAGAACGTTTCTAGGACACCTGAGCAAACTCTTTTCAGCCGGTTTTTGGTCTCTTGGTAAAATTTGGGAAAACTGATCCACACAGAGACTTAACTGCATCATGGCTGTTCATGAGTCCAGAAATGATGGGGAGATTTGAGGACACACTCCAACTACTACTACTACAGGTGTCTGTAGGACTCCCCCAGAAATCCCCCTGTGAGGCATCACAGCTCAGATACAGATTTCAACTCATTCTAGGAGAAAACATTGGCCACATTTCCTCCTGTTCAATCACATTAACCTTGCAAACTCCTGGTTTCAGAAATGCTTTACTGCCGCGGTTGTCTCAGCCAGAGCAGAACACGTCAGCAGAAATAAAGCTGTATATACAACTAACTCCCTTATTGCCCACTTATTTTCACATTTAACCACAGTCACAATTCCTAACAAGGACTCTAGATGCCCTCATATAATTAAATATGCAATTTACACAATTAAATATCCAACTGACCCAATTAAATTAACTCAATGGATTGAAATCACCAATGACACAGGAGCGCGGCTGCCTGTTTCACACATCCCCTCCTTCATGCAGACAGGCATCCCAGGCTCGCTGCAAACCCCTCTCAACCCGTACAATTGCAGGTGACCCTGAAAGTCAGCAGATTTTGCCTTCCAACAGAAAGAGAGGAAGCATGTTACAAGGATTCAAAGCTTTTGCAGATAATATGTTGCCAGCTGCCTCTTCTAATACAAGTCGGGGGATCTGGCTATGCTGGAATAAGCGTAAGGGCTAGAGGAGGTCCTTAAGATACTCCTGGAGCCATACAGGACATATTCTGCATTTAGAAGGCAAACCAGGGGGATGGACACACTCTGCATTTTCAGGACGTTAGAGCTCAAATAAAAGTTTATGCATTAACCCAACGGTGGCAGCTGCTAAACAGCAGTATTGTCCAAAGACACTCCCTAACACACTGCGGGAAAATGTGCAATGATAGGAGAGAAAATAATAATAATTTTTTAACAAAAACATTAAAGAGATTTCACCTACCTCCGGTCGTTTCTCCTCCTTCTGAACAGCTTTTTGGTGTGTGCGATTTCAGCTTCATGAGGCAATGGATGGTAACCCTGTAAAACAGAGAGAAAAGCAGCGATCAGCTTCAAGATACAGGGGGCATCAGTACGGAAGGGGTCACAGTGAGACAGAGCCGTACACCCAACGTGAGCATGATAAAAGAAACAGTTCCTATCCAAACATCCTTACAATATCTCAGACCCTATCGATGCAGGTCTGGAAATCCACAGACTTCTTGTACCCCCTCAGGGCCATTGCAATGAGCAGGGAATGAAGTTATCTGCAATTTCTGTATGGGAGAAACCACACGGGGCAGATAACTGGACCACGTGTGGATAGATCCCAATGTGTACCACGTACGGGGAATTCACCCACTTCACACATGACACTGCTGATACTGGTGCACCTAAACCAGCCACTTTCACTGGGTTGTTTCCCTTGTACTTATATATTTATCTAAAACCTAGCCGTAAAAATGTCTGTAAAGGGATGATGCTCAGCACCATTTTGAGGATACTGGAGTAAGCCACCACAAGCCACAGCTGGCAGGTCTGCTGGGGCTGTGCCCCCATGCCATTGGCAAGTCAACAACCACATCATGGGCACCTCGCTGATCCTGCCCACCGCGAGCCAGTCAGCCCCTGCGGAAGGGATGGGTGGCATACACCTTACTGGGAACCACTGGGACGACAAGGATGCTCAGTGATTTGCCCAAGCCAAGCCAGTGGAAAATCTCCATGTAAGTCAAGCTGCTATCTTGTCCTGTCTCCACTGGAGGTGCCAACTCTCTCACTTGTATCTCTATCTGATAAGAGGGATGCTGTATTTACCATCCTGCTGTGGGAATCGTGAGGCTTTGTTAACGTCAGCAAAGTGCTCTGAGGTTCCTGGATGAAAGGTACTATGAAGTGCAAAGTATTATTTATTTTCCAGGGACCACAGAGCTGTCATAACCATAATGAATTTTATTTACGCAGTATTGTACTTCCCTGGCTGGCAATAAAAGCCCTGTAAAAGTCGCTCCTTTTATTTCCATTGCAATCTATCTTAGCCTCAGAGCTCCAGCCACTGCTGGTGAATCACCACGCACGAGGAGCCACGAGGGAGCAGCCTGGGCCAGGGCAAGGGCTGGGTGGGAATGCGTCTCACCAAGCAGCAGCTTTGCCACATTGGCATGACAACATAACACACCAACTTAAAAAAAAAAAGAACAGTCTCTCTCTCTGTTAAAAAGCCTTAAAAATGACAGTTAATTTTAGTAGCAGTTACTGAGATAATATTTTTAGTTCCTCTGGCGGAAGAGGTAATGGAGGAGAAGGGTTGCTGGGTATGCTAATGAATTTAAGTTTGCAGACTGGAGAAACCATCCCCAAGCCCAAGACCAACACGGTTTATTGTGACCATCCACCCTGGCCATCTGCAAAGAGCCCGGACTAACTGCCACTGCAGCAGCTCTGCAGCTCCCATGGCAGCTGGAGCCCTCCACTTGGGAGACCTTTGCTCTTGGAGACTTCAAGCACTGAACTCATCAAGCCCTTGGGGAAGTCCTGCTGCTGGCTTGCATGTCCCCGTTTGACCTTTGTTTTGGCTGCGGTCTTGAAGTGTGCTTCCTGAGAAGGTAGTTTCCCTTTTAACTTTCTTCTTGACTTTTAACTCTTCCAGAGAAAAACTGGATATGCCATGATCATACGGTGTAGCACAGGCATTAGAAAGCACGCTCAAGAGTAGTACCCACTCTCGGTGACCAAAAATGATCCTCCTCTCCCACTGAAACACCCCTAACACCCAGAGGTACCACACCAGCCGCAGCATCCTACATGAGCCCGTAGAGCGATAGTACAGGGGCCATCGTTAGGTGAAGCCACCTTAGCCTTCTTGCACATCTGCTCATCCTGCCAGGATCTGCTCAGTGATGAGTGTTGTCCTACTGTTCTGTGGGCCTCCACATCCAGCATCAGAAAAAGCTCTCCTCATGCTCTGTAGATCTCACCTCACAACTCACACAGAGCACATCTTTGACTAATAAGAGGTAGTCTGGGAGTAGGGAAAGGTGGCAACTTGCTCTCCTGGGGCTGTGGTTAAGTTATCACCAGGTCTAACCTGGGCTCCTGCAGCCAAACACCTCATGGTTAGTTCTGTGTGGCATCTTTAAAGTCTAATAGCTTAGAATCATACTGAACCTTCACTGCTGAGGGCTGTGGTTTGAATCTTCCTCATTGCTTATGTTCCAAATCACTTCTCTTCATGGAATGCATAGGAGGAGTTTAATATCTCCAAGATCTCTGTTCCTCGGAAAATTTGCTTGAAATTGGCCAATGAGTACCGAACCGAGTGATAAAAGGAAGGAAGGGAGCAGACACACACGTCCCAATCACATCAGCCATGCTACTTTAGGAAATCAGGCTAAAAATAGCACAATACTCAGTAAGGCCATTTCCAAATGCTGCGCTACCACAACAGGCTAAAGCTTGGGGTATTTTTAAGTATTTAAGCTGCTTTGCAGACACACATGCAAATACAACTACCCTGGAAAAATGAAACTATCTGTCAGAACAGAAGGACCTAAAGCACCGACTTCCTCAATGCGAAGCCTTCGTTAAAGTCTCAGGAGCTGCCTTTCTGGTCTTTCCAACTAGAAACCGTATGTACGGTGGTGCATTGCTGCAGGTCCTCCTTGCAGAGCATCTCTGTGCTTCCACAGACCTCTGCCCATCACCAGCAGACAGCACAGGGGTGAGACATGGATTAATGACACGGCAATAAGGCTCCTAATCCAAGGAGTACTCCTGGACATTGCCCATGTCTGAACAAAGGAGAACTTCATGCTCCCGTTAGGAAAATCAAGCATCTCACTTCTCCAGCTGAGCAGTTGCTTTCCCTAGTCCTAGTCATGAGACAATGTTTTGGAAAAAAACAGTCACTGATCCCTACTCCGGTCTATTTTGGTGCCTAAACAGAGCTAAATTTGGAAGGGAGAAAAGTCGACTTCTTTTGTGCAGCAGGCTGATGTAAAAGGAAGTATCAGCAACTCTCAAGAAGGGTGGAGTGGCTGCAAGATGACTGAGGGTGCTGGGTGGGTGGGGATGGACCAGAGTCCCAAGGGCACGGTGAGTGCCTTGATGATGTGGCTCTCTTGGGCTTGTCTGAAGGCTGCTCCCCACCATGGGTCATGCAGGACAGTAGTGGAAGTGCCTTCAGTAGAGCTGGCTTGCTGAGGACAACCTGGATCTGAAATGCAGCTCTTCCATCTTTCAGCGGACACACTCTATAGGAATCTGAAACTCCTGAGCAGAACCAAAGGGAAATGTTTTGCAAGGCTGAAGACCACCCTCTGCTCCACAATGGGTCTACAAAGAAGACCTATACAAGAGGGATGTTTTTTGCTCCTGCTAGAGCCAGAAGACACCATCAAACCCAGGTGCTCATGGTTTTCATAGGCAAGTTTGGAACTTCTCAGTGGACAGCAAAATCACATTTGACCACTCTCGCACATCGGTTTTATTTTAAAATCTATTTGCAGGTGGCTGGAGGAGAATGTAACAAACCAGCATTTCAGTGCTGCTGGATCTGGAAGTAAGGGGTGTGGGAAAAGCAAAGAAGAAGGAGCCCATGGTCTCACGAAGAATCACTAATAGAGGTCATTTTCAATTCTGGAGCTAAATACTCTGCAGTTTACATGGTGGGAAGCTTGGAGCAGAACCTGAGATGCCCATGGGACTTCTAACACACACATGTATGTGTAAGTCAAGTTTAAATTATAAACATGCACACTCTAACAAGAAAGGCCAACAGCTCTGGCAAAGAAGGGGCACTCAGGACCGGTCTGCTCTCCAGGCCAGTCCCCTAGAGAGCAGCTATGCTGTGATGTGCGTATTCATTTTTAGATGTTTCAGGGAAAGCAGCTCTTGGAGAAGGGAAGGTGATGTCTGGCAAGCTTAGGTGACTGTCATATGGACAGCCAGCATACGCCAAGGGAAATCTGTCATCTACTGAAGATGCTGCAAACAGACAGAGGAGGGGAGCAGGTCTGATGCCCACGTGCACTCCTCTTCTAACGAAGTTATCTGCCCAGCCTTCAACCCCATCCTCCTGCCCATGGGAATCCAGAAAGCTGGCAGCTGCCTCTCCACTGCCCCAGACCCATTTACATCAAAGTTTAATGAAAGAACAAAGAAAAAGCTTTCAAGATCTTGTTGGCAATCTGCAGCAATGCAAGAGCCTCCACCTCTCCCCCCAGCTGATACCTGTCCCCCCCCAGCAATGTCCCTCTTCTGAGCCATCCCACCCCGCATCTCAGTCCAGTAAACTGCAGGGTTCTGGCGGGGAGGGACATGAAGAAGAGGGGCAGGACCAGAGGAGGGAAGTGTTGGTTTTTGAGCTACCCTGCTAGAAGCCAAAGCTTTGCTATCATTTTTCTCATGCCTCCTCTGCAGCAGCAGCAGCTGAAGAAGTTGGAGGACAGCACCAGCTTTGCCTTTTACTGGGGATGGTAAATCCACGGCAAATCACCAGGAGATGAGCAGAAACAAGGCAGAGGTTTTTGCTGCTGGTGGTCCTTCTGTGACCACCCTTAGGCAGCAAATCCCAGGGACTCCTTGGGCATCTGACAGCAACTGCTTTACAAAAGGGATGGTCCTAGTTGGGACCAACCTGCACCCTCCCTCCTTCTCCTCTACCTCAGCACTTCTCAAGTGCAAGTGTTGTCTGGGGTGGCCAAATTCATGGGTCTTCCACAAAGACTCTAGCGGCTATGAGAGTTCATATGGGAGCTAATGGGGCTCATTGCTTCACCCCCATGGTCTTCATGTGTAATGCAGCCTGACTTTCTGATGTGAAACCTCACCCCACCTTCACTCATACCCATTCATTCAGCCTTTTCCATAGATGTTCCCAAGCAGCAGAAACACGCCCGGCCCATGACAGTCAAGCAGGTGAAGATGCCTGAATAGGACACAGCAACACTGAAACCCTGTGAGTGAACAAAAGGTTGAGAAAAGCAACTGGACTTATGGAAAAAAAACAGTGTTGGGGTGATGTAAGAAGGAAAAGAAATGATCCATATCACAGGATCAGTCCGCATGAGCTTCATCTCAACAGCCTTCTGTGCCCTCAAGAAACATCTCCGCCCTTGCTTATCTTAAACAAATGGTTGCAGAAGGCCTGAACTGAACAAACAGGTTATTAGCCCTGCAGTAGGTGCCAGGAGTTTCACTGGGTTTTATTGCACACAAAGGTCAGGGTGGGATTTCTTTTATGGGGAGGTGGGAAGGGTGAGGTGGGGTTGGGCTCATGGCGGCCTTGAAGATGACCCATCTGCATGCACAAAGGCAACAACAGAAATATCGAGGTTGGAGGGAGCATAAAAAAATAAATATACTGTGGTTCCAGAAATTATCTGCAGAAACCAACCCAGTGACCTGCGACACCCCATGATAAGGCTTTCATCTGCCTATAGAATGGATTATCTCTGGCAGGCAAGTCTGGGACAGCACAGAGCTGCAGATATATTCAACTTCTACTGTGCTGGTCCCACACCTGTGGTGCCGAAGGGGTCCATACTCAGTACAACCAACCCAGCCATATAATTGCACATGAAAAACATGGCAAAAGCACCGCTACCTTTCCACTAGCATCATCCCCACCTCCTCTACCCACCATCTATCAACACACGTTAAGTCCGGTGGGCACTTCCAGCAGAGCCATCTCCTTCGAGGCCACTTGCTGTTGCCTCTTTCGCTTCCAGAAACTCCCACAGCACTGGTCTGCAACCCACTCTCTTCTCTTACACAAGGGGAATTTTTTACCTCTTGAAAGGAGAAGGCTGAGGCATTAACCAAACCCTTGACCTGCTTTGGAAGCCATGGAAGAATACCAAACAATGTCAGGAAGCCGCCTGGAAATTATTTCCTCTCTGTTAAAATTTAAGTGATAAATCTGTTCCTTCAAATTGCAAGCTATTCATTTTTCCTGGAAGGTCCTTATAATAATAGTTGCTTCTGAATAAGGAATTAGTTGGTGCTTAACATCAATGGAATAGAAAGTGCAACAGTTTTACAAAATACTCATCACCCAAGGTAAAAGGCAGGTAAATCCTTACAGCACTTCGCGGTTGCAGCTCTCCCATCACTCCTCACCCACAAGCACCCTCCCATCACAGCACCCATGGGTCCTGGCAACCTCCAAGGATGCCTTCTTCAACCTCAGTCACTGGAGCCAGCGGTAAATTAAACTATAGGGCTGGCAAAGCAGATTTAGTTTCCAGCCACCCAGAAGCTGGAAATGGAGCAAAACTCCTCCAGCTTTGCCACCACTGATGTGGCAAGTCCCATGGCAGAGGATGGATGCTCTATGGGACCTTGACAGTAGCACGTGCTTCCCCAATGAATCATGGCACAGCGCGACATGCCTCAAAGAGGAGGCATAGGAAGTTGTTTCCTGGGACATGTCCCAGTTTGGAGGACTTCCTGATGAACTGCATCTTTGGGGAGCACACCATGAATCACACATCACCAGCAAAGACGGAATGCGCAGCTGCAGCACGCATGCCTCGGTGATGAGCACCTTGGAGGTGACTTTCTCCAGAAAAAAGGGTGGGAACAGAGAGGAGTGATGGCCGTGACGGTGATCAGGACTGTCACAGCTACACACCACTCTTTATTTACCACTAAAAACACTTGCACTATTCCTTACAGGGCTCTGCCTTCCCACGTTGCCCCAGGGATGCAACCTCCAGGACTGCCACTTGCTGCGCATCACTGCTGGTCTACACGACCCCTCTCGTGACCCAAAGAACTACCATTTAGACGCTTACAGAAAGCAGACACCTGCTAGAGGGAAGACAGCATTTAAAATGGCATTAAATACTTCACAGCAGCTAAGCTGTCCCACTTCACCCCTCTGCAGCCGGCTCTGGGATGGAACAAAAGACACACAGAATGGTGGAACAACCCAGCGTAAAACTCCCCATGAGGGGCGCAGGATGCAAATGCAATTAAGGCGTTAGAATAATCAGGCAAAGCATCCCATGTGAAATGTACCAAGTGAACCTTCCTCAATGCCTTCTGCTGATTACTGACAGCGAGTTTTCCAGGGTCTATTTTTAACTCTTGGCCCCTAAGCTCCTGAATTATACATAATTCAGAGATAATAAAACTTTAAAATCCAGGACAAAGTCTCCTAGGAAGAGCTGCCTCTGCAAACACACACGTGCACATCTGTGCAACCAGGACAGCAGGAAGAAAACCTCAGCCGGTGCCACCAAGCCCTGGCTAAGCCACCGAGATGGAGACAGGCTGGAAACGCTGCTGCACTGAAACAGGGTGCTCCAGACACACCGACACGGACATGTGGTGCCATAGGAAGAATATAAATAACAGACAAAAGAAATCCCCTTTTGTTACAAGAATCCGCAAATCCAAAATCAGTTACAAGCTGACTTAGGAAACGGAGTTTTTTTCCCATGTTATAGCAAAAATGGGAACAATACTTTGTGAGTGGAAGTAACTCTAATTGTTTTAACTGATGTTATTTTAGTGTTGTTTAGGTTTATTGTTTATTTGTATGTATTTCCTCTACCCCGGTCAGGCTTAAAAACAAACCCTACTGTCAGCAGTAAAGCATCCCATCAACAGAAAAATACATTTATCCAGTAAATACAGATATAACCATGCCATTGCTTGGAGTCCTTAAATGTAGAATATTCCAAGAACCATTAAAATAAACAACACTGGTGACCTGAGTTTGCTTTCCCCAGGAAAAGGGAGCCTTTTTCAGCTAATATTGGGAATAAATACCGCCCACATCACTCACGACCACAAGGCACCACACCTGGCATTTGGTTTGCGGTCTGCCCAGGTAGCCCAAGATCATTCTGAGAAAGGGCTGTGCTGCTCTGAAAAGCTTGTCCTACATTTTCTGTGGCTTTTGCCAGTTTGGGGGTGAGGGAGGAACTGCTTTAGTTGGGATGTAGAGTGTTATGAGGTTGCTATGGGAGTATTTGTAACTCGAGCTATTTCAGTCCCTCTGGGACCTCGCGTTTCTTTAAAGTATAATTTTCCTCTATATTTTTCATGTTCCCCAGTCTGGTTTTCCCTGTCTCTTGTCACCTTCAAAGCCTAGCATTCCCCACTTATGCGCCTCGATGTGCCGTTTGACCATGCCTCTCCAGCTGAGATGAAGCAGGCAGGTGAGATGGCAGGACCTCAGCACCTCCCCGTCATGCCGTTGTGGCGGACAGCGTCACGAGGAGGAGACCTGCAGGCAGAATAGGGACTCCGCAATGAATTTATAAGGCAATCTACAAACACAGCCCACAGGACAACGGGGAATCTGGGACCAGAGCCCAGGTCGCCCCCTTAGCTGGAGGGTCTGTTGAAGGCCTGTGCAATCCCCAGCACTGGTACAGCCTGCCCTGGCTGGGTATGCTCACCTCAAACTCAGCATCACTCTCAGCAGGAGGTAAGGGCTGTACCCAAATATATTTTCATGTCACCCTTATTATTAACAAAAGATGGCGTATTTTCCATGTGCATTTGTGCAATCCCCCAGAACCAGGCCCCCACAAATCTTCTCCTCTTGGGTGGACCGGGGTTTTAGCCTACAGAAGCTCCAGCTCATGCAAACTCCCAGGAGCTGGGACAGTCCAACAGTGATGAAACCCCTTATTTGCAGAGTGATAACTTCATAACCTTACAAACAAGAGGTGGCTCCTCTTTTCTTTCAATATGGGTAGATCCAGAGGCTCTGCGAGAACTTTCTCGCTGCTCAGCCCTTGGCACTTCCCATTGGAGGCCTTCCAAGTGCATGAAGTTTTGCAACACCCTAAGATCACAGGCAATTGTTAATAAGTCAATGAGCATTTTTTGCCATGATCCGTATCACTATGATCCGTGCACTGCTCCACCAAAGCAAAAGGGAATTTTGCCATCAACTTTAATAGGGGTGGTGGTGGCGGCAGCCCTTCTTGGTCCACCAGTGGTCCTTTCTTTGTAGACCTCATGGCTGAAGCAAGCTGTGCAGAATATCACCCTCCTTTCCTTCTCCAAGACCCTTGTATTTTGCTGGAAACATTTTCACACAACAGATATTTCCGTTTGCAGCTGGCTGAAGACACAGCCAATGCACTTTCCCCAGGACTAACCCACAAAGAAATGTTTTTTCTCCTTTCTGAAGTCTCTGCTTAGTCTAGTTCAGCCCAGACAGAGCAAGTGAGGATCCCATGTTGCAGCCACCCCAGCTCGGAAAATACCCCAATGTGTAAATGCCAATTTAATCTTATAAAAGCCTCATTCTTCCCTTTGAAAAGTCCCACTCCTTTGCAAGAGTGTGGGCTGTGCAACACAAGGGCTTGACTTTCTCCTTGCCAGGTTGCTGGCAGTTTGTACCTGGGTAGAAGAAACTGCTTCTTGAGTGTCCATCTGCTCCCTCCCAGGATTTTCTTTTTATGCATCGAGGACTAAGATTCCTCCTGCTGTAACGGGTTTTAACACAGGGACAAGCACAGAAAACATTATGCACTTGCCACAGAGTATCAATCATATCACATCATATATTAATTACGCTGGTGGTTTTTCACTGGTGCTTTGCAGACCTCTGGGAGCCATGCACTACTTTGAACAGTAAAAAGAGGAGGAGTAAGAAAAGCATGTTTGTAGCTGCTTTACAGCAGTCTCCAAATCTGACATTTGGAAATGGATCTGGCATTGCCACCAAAATTAATCCTGAAAAACTGGTTTTTTATCCAAAGGACAGCCATATCCACTCCCTGTGTCTTGCAAAGGTGGAACTTCAACCATGACAACTCCAAAATCATTTCAAGCTGGCCAAGAGGACACACCTCCAGGTGTTTTAACAGAACCAAGTGGGGAAAAAGATCAGATTTAGATTGAATATTAGGAAAAAATTCTTCACTGAAAGGGTTGTCAAGCCCTGGAACAGGCTGCCCAGGGAGGTCGTAGAGTCACCAGCCCTGGTGGGATTTAAAAGATGAAGTGCTTAGGGACGTGTTTTGGTGATGCTGGGTTAATAGTTGGACTCGATGATCTTAAAGGACTTTTCCAACCTAAACGATTCTACAATTCTGTAAGAATCAGCACCAAGACTCAACAAACCAACCCAGCTCCTGGATATTTTCATGTGGCAGGTGACCAGCACCAAAGACCTTGCTCACTGGGATGTCTTGCATCACGTTGCCCCTATTCACTAGGGCTTTTTTAGCTCCTTTCTGCTTTCCTTGGTGCACTTCTTGCTGGCATGATTGTGCCCGCACGATGGGCTCAGCTCCAGAAACTGGGAAAGGTCTGGGATAGCAGTCACCAAGAATGGTATGGCCAACAAGCAGGAAGGGGCACGATGGGAAAACTGCAGATGAACTTCATGATGAGCAACTCGGAATTGGCTGCCCAACTGCTCACTACCAAAGAGGGCTGGGAATTTCGGCAACCAGCACGCTCCCTGTGTCCATTCAGCTGGCTCCCTTCTCTATCCAGGACCCCTGCCTGCCACTGCCAGCACCGCAGCCATAAGCATCCCACAGATGCTATGCCTTCAACAGTGGCTTGAAGTCAACGCAGTGGCCCTATGGCAGCCCTGGGATGCAAAATGACATCTCCCATGCTATACTCCAGACTCACCTGGGTAGTTCTCCTGTGCGTCTGCCTACAGCCTTAAATAAAGTAGCCAAGTACCTTGCCAAAAGCAAGACGTCCTCACTGGCATATTGCTCTCCGCCCGCTGTACACAGTTACACCTGTGTACAAGATGCCAAAGGCACGCAGGTCCTTCCTCCTGCCTGCATCTCTGCTGGGATCAGAGAAACCTGGCGAGTCAGTATGGCTCAAGCCTGCCCTTCCCAAAACCAAGTCATCAGAGGCCTGTGTCTCTGTGCTTGGCAGCCTCGGCCTTTCTCTCCTTATCACCGCCAAAAATTATTCCTTTAACATCCATGGCCTTTTGCCAGCAAGAACGCTGCGCAAGGAGCAGAACTGTCTCCTCCAGTCCTCTGACAAACCTAAGAAACAAAAGCTAGGCTCTTCCTCATGCGAACAAACAAAAAAAAATAGTAATTCCCACCAGCTAAGAAAAGCTGGAGGTTAATATAAATTCCATGGATGAGAGGGGGAAACGGAGCTGCATTCAAAGACTCGATGGCTAACCACGCTTCCTTCATCTGGCAACTGCCCACTCCCCCAGCAGTTATTGAGGAAGTTAGACGAGCGCTGTATTTGTTCCAGCTGCAGATTTCCCTTAACCCCTGGCAGTGGTGTTTTCAAAAACCACAGATCTTGTTTTCTGATGGTGCTTTTCATTTTCGTGCGTGCCACAGCTATAGTTATTAGCTTTAAGTGCTGTCATTCATAGATTAAAAATAAAGAAAAAAACCACCCCTTTGCCATTCTAAGAAGTCCAGGCTGGATGAGCAAATGGGGGATTAAAAGAAGGCTTTCAGGAATTAGCTTGGAACAGGAAAGAAGAAGATAAAGCCATTATAAAAGCCTGTGCTAATACAGGAGTCCTTTTTGTTGTAAGTGTTAATGCAGCCCCACAAATTCCTGTGAAGATTTATTAGTCAGGTCATATAATCTGCTCCCCTTCCTCTTCTGATGATAAAATCAAGGCTATTTTCCCCACTAAAATGTCCCTCTCTCTCAATTAAGAGGAAAAAAAATTTTTTTTTTCACCAAGGTAGTGTCTGTGGTACACACAAGGCTACGGGTGAGGCCGATGCCTTCAGAAGAGCAAAACAGAGACACTGAAATTCAGGTACCCGTTTAGAGACTACACTACTGGGATGCTCCCCGTAAGGTAAGCGCAGCCCCAGGTCTGTGGTACCCGAAGCTGAATAACTTGACGGAGATGGGACGTGCAGCACTTTTTCCTCCCATCATCCCAGACCTTCTACAGCATCCACTGTCCCATGGGACTTCAGTCCAGTAAATCATTTACTTTATGCGAACCTGCTCCCATCTACTGTTTGTCTTGGCTCTCAGCCAGCCGAGCACTTAGGCACATGCTTAAAGTTAAGCACAAGAGTAAACAGATTGAAGTCAGGGGGACTTAAAATTAAGCACATATTTCAAGGATTTGCTGGATAAGGGCCTTAACCCCAGTGCACAGCGTTTAACTGGGATGATTCCCAGCTGATTAACTCCCCCCTTTCCCTGACCTCCCCTCCATTGGACCAGGCAACAAATGGTGTCTGTTTTGCCGCCACGCTAAAGGCTTGGCTTTAAAGAAACCCTGTCTAGCCTCCGGGCAAAGCGTGCCTTTCTTTAATTATACCTGCCTGTGAAATACCTTCCAGAAATCCCCACCCAAACAAAGCCTCAGGAAAGGAAATAACGGAAATTCTTGATGGTCTCCACAGGGGAAACAATCCTAACCAGTGAGACAAGGTGCACGTAAGATGAGGCTGATGACTGTTCCTACTGTACGCAGCTCCTAACCCAGAGAGACTCCTTAAATCTCCAGCAGAAACTCTGAGCTACCACAGTCTTCATCTCCCAGGGCAGGAGCCTTCTTGAACCTGGCCCTTGCACGGGGGCTCTCTGCATGTCTTAAGACCTGAAAAGCTTTTTGATGTACACGCAGGGGAAGAAGAGATGTGTGGCAACACGAAATCCATGAAACCACCATGCTCTCCCCCACAGCAAAGTGCAGCACCCCATGGGGAATATTCCAAGGGACCGCACAGCTTCTAAAGGGCTGGAGGTCACCTGCATGACTGGGGTTTTTTGCCTTCCAGGCCCTTTCATACGAGTTTTTATTTGATTTCAATTGCAACTACCCATGCTAGAACCTTGATGGCTGTGGGCATGTGTGGAGATCTGGCAGAGCAAAAGCCTGCGTGGCACAGAGGGGCAACCACTCCCAACAGGCAGCACAGGCGAGACTTGGTAGATATGGACAAAAGAGCTGAGCAGAAGATTGGAAACCTGGACACAGAAGACAAAGATTTGCTGTTGATTTCTCCAGAAATAGGATTGCTTTCATCAAGGAGGAGCAGCTTGCCCAGAACTTGATAGTGGACTAATGGAACATCACCAAGCACCAAGCCCCACTCCCATCCCTTACCCGTCTGCATCCAATTCACTTCTAACCATCCTCTGCTGCATTCTCATCTGCTCCTGAACAGTCAGTCCTGCCCACCAGGGCACGAACATCTGATCTGCCTGTGCTGCACATAGCAATGGCACTAAATAATCAAGCACCTTTGGAAAAGCACCTGTGAAAGATGCCTGGATAATTCCATCCAGACCGAAAACCACTCTAGGCAACCACTAGATCATCAGTTTTCACTGCAAGCACATGCAGAAAGACTTCTGCACTGCCAAACCCCCTTCTCTTTTAATTCAACCTCATGGCAGGAAAGCTACCTTACACCTCCCAGAAGAAGGGCACGGCCACCAGCTGCTGCACTGCAGCCTTGCCCTTCCTGAACCAACGACTCTCTGAAGCTGAAGACTGGCAGAATAAATTCAAGTCCTGTGTTGTATGCAAAGCACACCATGAAAAGACATGGCAAGTACAAAGCCAAACGAGGCCATCTGCTTCCACTTCAGACAGGAATGGCAGGATGGCCAAGTAGTTGAGGAGCTCCACCTCTACTCCAGCAGGTTCCCAGCCTCAGGTACACCTGCAGCCCTTGGAGCTACTCATGGTATATTTTTGTGGCCTCACTGGCCATGGGTAGCTGGGTGCTATTTCTTCTACACAAGGAAGAGCAGCCAAGCAGTTTTAACTTGGAACTCTTCACCTGACCTCCACCGAGGTCAACATAGCCCGTCTAATTATCATTTGTTACCTGTGTAGCTACATTGCTTCGAAGCATCACTGAAATCCTGGAGCTAGATGCTGTACGCAAGAGCTCGGAAAGCTGCTCCAGTACCAGGAGAAAAGCAGCGTAACACCAAGGCTGGAAGAACTCACAACTTTTACCTTCAAACAAGGACATTTATGGGGGGAAAAAAAAGGTTTAAATAAAATTGTTTGTCTAAGCATTTATGAATTGAACTAAAAATAATTTCCCCTTCAATCAAAGGACCCCGTAGTGTGTGCAGTCCCAGCGCTGTGGCATTGCAAGGGGGTGGGTGTGAGACCCACAATTTATCCCTGGCCATGGATGCTCCTACTGCGCCCTCGGGATTTTGAGCAAGACATGGGACAACACCCCCACCATCTCCATCGCCAGAGGTCCTGCCCTCTGACAGTTTTCCATAACCAGGTTTGGTCTTGCTTCAGCCCTCGGAGCATTGGCAGAAGCAGAGGAGCTCCCACTCGGCCGCACTGACAAAGCGGATGAGGGGAAAGAGGAGCTGCTGCCATGCTCTTTGGATCATGTCAGGTCGCACGTACATTTGAAGTTGGCCACCCAGCTCTCAGCAGCCAGGAGCTATCTCGTAATGGCTACTTCCTCCACCACTCGCAGACCTGATCTTCAGGAAAGCTCTGTAGTGTGAGGAAATCCTGAGCATCGCCACCAAAGTGTTATCGACACAGCAAGGAGATAATAACGACAGGAACTGCCTTACGGCAAAATCACCATCATGATTCATGCGACTGCTTGGTGCCAAGGTCCAACAAGCTGGAACACAGCGAAAGAAGGTCACACATGCTTTTAGCTGGTTATTGTGTAAAGAAAAAAAAAAAAAAAAAAAGAGAGAGAAAAAAACAGAGGGGGGTTCCTACAATTTGATTGGGCATCATCCACTCTCCCTCTGGCAAATGAATCAGGTCTTTGGTATGGCTTACTGCATTGAACTCGCCTTCTCCTAGAAGGCCACAGGTCCAACCTTCTCCTTTGGGAAGGCAGGTGGCATCTAGCCTGGCAGATACAAAATGCCACCTGGAAAGAGTATCACCATTCATGGTGGGAGAACCTAGCGTTCTCTGCAAGTCTGGTGACTGCTCTGGATTCACAAGAAATATCACAAAAACCACAGCAGCCCCCTGATCCACGTACAACCTCCCACAACAGAGAGATGCAGGCTGCCTGAATGATGGACAGGACTTGTGGACACCCTGCCGGGGGTCACAGGCCCCATAGCACTTCTCCAAAGACCTCTTACTCCAGGGACTGCTGGCTCAGACCTTCATGGTCTGTGATACATATCCAGGGAGAAGCAGGCACATCATTAAAGGCACCGTCTTGAAAACCTGGGTGCTGCCAGATGGTTGATCTTTAGAGCAAGCACAAGATGGCAAGCAGCCGCACCTCCTTCAACTCCATCCTTGCTGGAGACAGCATGCCACCAGCACACTGGCTTTGCACCTGTGAGAGCAGCAGAAATTCCCCATCTTGGGCAACCAGAGAAACCGAGGAGGTCAAGGGCTGGTGAGACATGAGGGTTCTCTATCCTCTGTGGGGATTTGGCCACTTGTTGAGCAGACGCTGGGGAAGATGCTGCCGTGGCATCGTGGAGAAGCACATATGCACAGCATGGGGACAGATTTCCCCCCACCATGAGAAACACTCATTGGTATGTTCTCCAAGGGCAGTGCTACACCAGAAATAGAGCACCTTGGAGACTTCATTTTGTTTTTTCGTTCTTTTTTTTTTTCCTTCTTCTTTTTGCAGCTTAGCATTACTGAGTTCGCAGAGTCTCTCTTTAATGTCACATGTGCTGCTCAGGTCCCTCAGGCCCCAGCAGAAGCAGCCCGGGATATTTGCACAGACCCCTCACAATGGAAGGAAGAGGGTGTAGGAGGGAGGATCAGGCTGCTGACCCCTTTATTGTTCTTGGGCCAGAAGAAAGCTTCCTCCTGGCTTAAGAACCACAGCGCTGAAAAAGTTTTCCAGCCAAAACGAGTCAGATGGAGTCACTGGGTGGTGGTTTTTTATTTTTTTTATTTCTTTCTCCTTCCCCTGCCTCCCCCTTCGGTCAAGCAACGGGGAGTCACAGGGTTGTGCTCCATTCACAAAATACCTGCTGCACATCACGTAGTCCTTCCCCCCCGACGGCAGGGAAAGGCGCTGTAACCCAAGCAAACGAAAATAAACCTTTTTTTTTTTCTCCTTTCTTCGCAGATTTGAAAAAAAAAAAAAAAGAAAAAAAGAAAGGAAAAAAGGACCCTGCTCCCAGACTGACGCCTTCAGCGCGCGCCTGCCAGGGAAGGGGTAGGCGGAGGGGGGGAAATAAGATGATGATATGAAAGAAAACAAAACCAGCAATTCTGCTCCGAAAGGATGAAATGGAGGTTTTCCAAAAAAACACCCCACCATTATATAATGAGGCTTAACTTGGAGTCACCGGGGTCACACGATGCAGCAGACTGGAAAAACCAAAGCGCAGTGTAGCCTTTTAATTGTTAAGCCAACCATAAAAAAAATGAAATAGAAAAACGATATTGTGATTGCACGACAAGGTGGCTACTCACAGACGAATGGTCAGGGTATTTTTTTACCCCCTTTGCTCTTTCTGGCTGAAATGCCATTTTAGTGTGAGTTTGACTCCTTGCTTTTCTACTTATCAGGGTGGTGACCTGTTTTGCTGGGACACTGTTGGCACCAGGCAGTGATGCCGTGGGGCGCATGGGGACCGCGCCGGCTCCCGAAGCCGTAAGACATGCACGGCTGATTTGCACTGAAAGCAAAAGAAAGCACAAGTGGAAACTTTACCCCAAGAATCCAGGTATCAAACCCCATCACTGGGTTTCCAGACCAAAATTTGCATGCAAGATGATTTTTTAGCACGCCAGTTGCATCTACAAGTCCATCCACGATCCATGGTCACCTGCCTAGCCTCCAGATTCTCCATAGCCTTTAGGTTGAGCTGGTTGTACAACCACAGGCAACCCTGAAGCTCCTCCATCCTTGACGTCTCCCAGCGCTGTCTACATCAGAAGTCCAAGCTGCAGCGTTGAACAAGCTCCATGGACACAGTAGCATGGACAGGAACAACCCAAATGAGAAGAAAGCTTTAAAACAGCCCACCCTAGCCCTCTGCTTTTGGAAAATCAAGCTTTCCTCGAGCACAGGCCCAATGGCTGGAGCAGAGTGGCCACCACCACCAAGCCACGGCATGCCCAGCAGGTCTAGCAGCAGTGGTGGGACCTGCTGGTACTATCAGGCTGGAAACATGGAGATCATCCTAGACTCCTCTTTTCTTCTAAATTACAACAAATGCAAATTTGTGCTTCATAGCTGAATCTTAAAAACTGGCTTTGGTCCAGATTATCATTGCAGAGCAACCATGAAACAACAGGACAGGGCGTCTCTTCAAACCATGACCACGCAACTCCTAACCCCAAACTTTTTCATTGTTATCTAGCAAACACACAGCCACCCAGACTTGAGGAACACACATTTTTACGCTGTATTTATTCATAGCCCCAGTAAGAAGGCTGGCCAAACAAAGGCAAACACAGCCCACCAGCTTTAAGGAATGATGTTGTGCATAGGTGCGTGATGGAGTAATTCATAGCGGCTCCCTCCCTAGGACCAGCAAGCAGAAACAAACCGTATCTTGTGTGATACCTGCTTATTTTGCCCAGCCAAAGGGAAACAAACGGCTCCTATAAGCATACATATTTTCCTTCCGTTCGGACAAGGCGCCTCAAAAGAATATACAATGAGAAATGAAATAATCAAGTGGGTCACAAAAGCAGGAAGAAATGAAGCTTTATGATCCTCCAGTGGTTTCTCTGCTCATACATTACAGGAATTAAAAAAAGAAAAAAAAAAAAAGGAGAAGAATTAAAAAGAAAGCAAGCCAACAATGAGGAGTTTCTCCACAGCGGTACCAGCAGGTGAAGGGCAGAGCAGAATAACCCTGAAAGACACTGGGGCAGCATCGTGTGGCCAAAGGCATGGAGACCACACTCCTCTCACTATTTTTATTACCCCTGATGAAATCCTTCAACCCCACCATCCAGCAAAGGCATTTTGGGGATGGCATAGACTTTTTTTTCATTGACCATGCCAGCACGCATACAGCTGAGCACTTGCCATTTTTACAGCCAGCAGGGAAGTTCACAGAGTACCGTCAAAAAACCCAAACAAACCCCAAAAGTATTTTTGAAATCATAAAATGAACGACAATATGAACATGGGGCTAGAAAGGACCTCTGGGGTATAGAGCTCAGTGTGCTATCACAGGCGAGGACAACACTTAATTCCCATCATAAACAGTCTTTTTGTCCCCGTGGAAGAGACATCCAGGCATCATGTGCAGCAATAAATTTCCCACTTAAAGGACAATCTTTGACCAAACAACCTTGGATTGCAATAGACACTTACCCTGCTACTAAATACCTGTATTTACACCCATAGTTATATATACATCGTCCCAAGCTGGACGGGATTCACTTACCTGCTGCCTCCGGGCAGGAAATTTGCATTTTAAGAACTTCTGGTCTCATTTATTGTATCGGTTTCTATTTCCATAACATCAGAGGAAAGGCAGCAGAAAGCAGGGGGAGCATCTTGTGGTTAAGAAGAAATTTTTAAATGCCACAGGAAACATTAGGCTCATATTTTGTCAGACAAGGGACAAGGACATCCCCTATTAGCAGGATTTTTAACGAGTGGTAAGTTTCTAGGCTCTGTAGGTCCCTCCGCCAATGGGGATGTATGCATGTCTCTCCTCTCTGGTCCTGCAGTATGTCTACTTTTTTTTTAGAGAGAAAACTCCTTCCTTCCCTTTATTTTATTAAAAATTCAGCTCTTTCACAGAGAGCAGGGAAGGGGATTAGGATATGGAAATAGCCAAGCCAGCAGAAATAGCTGCTTGACCAAAGAGACATTGAGTTTTTATTCAGAATCTTTAGAAATCTGGATATATTTTTTTTCTCTGCTCTTTTTACTTAATCATTACTCCACAGGCAGCTTCAGGAAAATGCTCAGCAAATTCAAGAGAGTGCAGCAAAAGCCCTCTCAGATTTCTAATGAATCCTCCGGGAAAACAAAGGAGAAAAAGAAGTAACACTATTCAGAAGTTAAAATTTGGGCAGGATTTGGGGTGGGGGCGTGTTAGTCTATAAAAAGGACCAGGAAAAACCAAAACAAAACCTCTCAGGCTTGCTTTGGATGTTATATGGCTGCACAAAAGCAAACCTTTTTGAAAGGGAAGTCAACTCTAAGCCTGAGAAAAGCCTGTGTTATTCTCTGGTGTGTTTTAGCCAGAGCTCAATGCGGTGACATTTTTGAGCCTCGAATGCCTGTCGAGTTGTTATTTTATACCCCAGTAGAAGTCCCCATGCCCAAATCAGTTAATTCCACAGAAAACTGCAGTGCTCAGGCCTAAAACTACTTCTGAACTCCTTAAAAGCAAAACAGAGGATCCTGTCTCACCATCCTCCCAGGAACCGAATTGCCCATCTGGCTCTCCCATCCTCTTGCCTTGTCTCCTTGCGGGCCCTGATCATGAATTCAAACCCCGCCACCTCCTACTGGTGAGCCCAGGCTAGTTCTGCCTTTGTGTGTCCCCCTCCATCAGCCTGATCCAACGAAAAGCTGCAAACCAGCCATAATTCCATTATTTTTCTTTTTCTGTAGCACAAACCAGCACTTGGCAAACTGGGATCTCAGGAACAGAGATGGTCCAGCAGTGGACACCACCACGGTCTTAGTCTCCCTCCTGCTGAGGTTGACATGTCATTCAAAGTGAGGTGGCGTCATGGATAAATGGAAACGTGAGTGTTCAGAGGAACATCCAGTAGTTGATGGGGCGGCAGTATCTTCTGGAGAAAGGGAGGACCCCTCAAGGACATGTGGCACCGACTGCTCTGGACTGAGCCCTGCCGGAGCATCGCATAGGAAATACGCAGAGTTGAGGATTACATTTGCAAAAGTGGGATTTCCAAGAGGACTCAGGGATGGGTCAGGATGCAAGTGAGGGAGACTTGGGCTGTGGGGCATGTCTAACCCTTAGGCACCGGCTCCCCTCAGGGTTGTGGTGCTCAGAGAAGGCAATGGGGGGTGTGTGTGTGTCACAGATACGTTCAGTATCAACTCCGCTCTGCTCAGGGTCTCCATCTGCTTTGAGGCTCACAACGATGCACAGTGCTAAGAAATTCAGTCCTGGGTGCAGAGAAACACCTTCGCCCTCCACAAGCCCCAGGGTCTCCCATGCTGGACATGCATCCCAAGCCCCAGTTGGGCACAGAGGGATGAAGAGCAGTGTGACCTCACGCAGCAGGGTGCGAGACCGCCACTGAGAAGTGAGGTTTCTGCTGAAGAGTGAGGTTTCTGCTTGGAAAAAACTTGGTTTCCCCTGTGCAGAACAGTGCTTCTGAGCCGCGCAGCGAGGCCGCAGTGCCCTCTAGTGCTGCAGGGCTTCCCTTGGCCACCAGCCCTGTCCCCTCGGCCACCAAACCCCAAACCAACCTTCAGAGCTGTAACTTAAGCCACCCTTGCCCTTTCCACCGACCCTCCTTGCACACCCCAAACCTGTGTCTCTGAACCCAGCTGACCCAACCGGGGTGCGAGAGCACCCCAGTGCCTCCCATCCTGGCAGGAGCTCATTACAGGTCCACCGCTCTCCAAACAGGGCAGCCTGGCCCCAGTCCTGCCCAGCTGACCAGTACCAGCTCCAGGAACCGCAATAAAAAACAGGCATCATTGTGCCCACCAGGTTGGGAAGACACCCCATGAACTGTGAACCAACATTGCCAAGTCTGTTTGACCTGGGTGACAGCCAGAAAAATCAAATCAGCCCTGAGAAGAGGGAGTCCAATCTCATTTGTTACAATCAGAAACCAGCTTTGAACCATAATAATAATAATAATAATAATAATAATAATAATAATAATAATAATAATAATAATAATAATAATAATAATAATAATAGTGGTAGTTACAATAATAGTAATAATAATGGAAATGTCAAAGTTCTTGGCCATTTCCCCGGTGTTCCCTTGTGCAGTAAGTCTATCATATGATACAGAAGACCATCATAATCTGAAAGAAAACACTGGAAAAGCTTTCCTTTTCTGCGTGTCTGATAAAAACAGGTTCAGGGCTCACAGCGACTGTGCTTTACTGCCAAAGCCCAATCTTGGACCTTGTAAGAACCTGCAAGCTGGTGGCCTGTGTAGGAGATAAGCCAGCCTTGGTCTGGGCCTCTCCTCTCCAGTGCGCTGGAGATGGCAACCATCTCACCTGCCTTCCTTGGTCAATGGTGGCCTTAACACTGACATGGGAGGGACGCTGAAGGGGTTACAGGTGACCATGGCAGTTTGCCCTCTCAGCCCATGGAGATGGTCATTGTCAGCTGGGTTAAATGCAATAAAAAACAGGCCAGAGAAAGACCATATCTTACTGGAAGTCACAGCAAAACAAAAGCTTTTTACTCAGCAGTGGAGCTCCAACTCCCAATACGTTGTGACCTATACTCAAGTAAACCCTGGCTCTTTGACAGGGACTTTCCACAGTGGTTTTAGCAGTTACAGTATTGGAAAGACCCTTGGGATATAAGAAGCTGGCTTGTTAGACTAGAAACTTCCTCTAGAAGCAATCCCATGCCTACATGTTCTGGATGGAGTCCAGTGGGATCTAGGGGTGGGGAGAAGAAATCCGCGCGGTCTGGGGCTCCTAGGGAGCCACCCCAACTTGTTCATAAGCATTTGGTGGACACATAAAGGATGTCAGGGTTAGACTTGGTGAGCGGCAAGAGGGACACGCAGCACCTGGGGCACAGCACATGGACTAGATCACTTCCAGTGGGAGAGGGATGCCAGACAGAGGGATGAGCCCACCCGAACTCTACCAGTGCGGAACAGCCTACTGAGAGAGGGCCACGTTGCTGTGGCCAAGGCTCTGGAAGAGGAAGGGGCTGGGCTGGCTAACAGGCTGGCTAAAATGAGAACTGCCCGGCCCTGTAGTGCAGAAAGAGCAGGTAAAAGAAGATGTGGAGAGGATGGCAACTCTGTATGGTGATAGCAAATAAGACCACTCCACCCAAGAGCTGTCCCCGAGCTCCAAAGAGACCTGTCCCCCTGCCACTACCACCCTGGAAGGGTCAGCGGTCTGTAGGGTCTAGGAGCAAGCCCTTGCACCCGTGCTGGACACTGCCCTCCCCTTGCATGCAGAGTGACAGCAGAGGGGATGCTCGCCCACAGTCCACTCTCCCCTCCCGGACACCTGGGCTGGCTTCATCTCTGTTAAGGAAGCTTTCATATCTGAACAAGTCCATGTGTGAGCTGGTCCCTCTGGGCTCCTTGCAGAACTGACAGGGAAAGGACATGGGTATCCTCAGATGGGAATCACCCAACCTTCTCTAGACCTCTACACTGAGATGCAACAAATCATGCTCCAGCATGTCCACACCTCTCCTATGGCAGGAACCCCAAGCGGCCAGGCCATGCACAGGTCCCACCTTTACTGACATGACCTCTGCACTGAATTGTAAGGTCTGAATTGAAAATACTCGTCAGTGAGGAGGGGTCCCAGGGACAGTGGGCAGAGACGCCTGTTAGGTGCCTGCATTCAGATGGAATCCCAGCACAGTCAGGAATCCTGGTGCTTCTAAGCCTGTTTGGACAAAGTCAGGAACAGAGCTGTGCTAAGAGGAACATGAGCAACTTACAGAGTCTGCCTTTCTCCGAAGGAGCTGCTCCCCTGTTTCTCATCCAACAAGGAAGCTGGATGACAACTGTAGCCAGAAGAGAAACAAGTAGCTTATTGTAACTCCAAGCACATGACAAAAAGGGTCAAAAATCAGTAAGGAAGCTGAAGATGAGCTGTGAGGCAATTAAGATGCCAAACCAAATGATATCAATGCTGTCTTCCAAGTTTATCCCATAGCTCCAGCAAAGCCCAGTATGCCTTTCAGAGATGCCACATAATGTCTACCTCCTAAAACACAGGGTGAGGAGCTGCTGGCCAGCGAAGGCACAGCCACACCGTTTGGAGGAGGGCAGGCCTGTCCTGAAGGCACAAGTCCAGCTAAATGAAAGCCAAGAACTGCAAGATGCCAGCCCAGAAACCACTTGGGATGTGTCCCAAACCCCTCTGCTTGTGTCTAGCAGCATTCACAGCATGTCCTTATGGCATGCAGCCTTCTGTATCCTTCACGAGCTACAGCAGCTTCACAGGGAGGATGCGGGGTATCTTGTAGGACGTGACCCCTTGGGTTGTTTTCTCTGAGTAGAATTTGCCAAGGGCTTGCAGTCTGGAGACTGTATGTATGACCAGGGCATTTGGCTCCGATGCATCCAAGCCTGAAAGCCTTTCCAAGCATTTGCCAAAGGGAGCAAAAGCAAAACACCCTGACCCAGCCCTCCCCGTGATGTCTTCATGACACCAGGATGGTTACGTGATTCCCTCTGACAAACCAGCCGAGGTGAAAACAGAGAGGAGGATGAAGATTGCATCTGAGCTGCGCCTCTCTAATGCAGCAGACAACCAATCCTCCCTGGCGCGTAATAAAAAACAGATCTTATGAATGGAGAATACTTATCTTCAAAAGATTATATTCTTCCAAAGTCACTGTTTGGCAGCTTAGGTGAATTTGTGCCCAAATCCAACTACAGACTCCTATGAGTAAGGAGAGATGAAGAGGTTACCGCTCACGAAAGCCAAAGCAATGACCTCACGAGCTCCTAGCCATGCGGCTTTCAAACCCAAAACCTATTTACCAGTAAAACCAAGCAGCCCAGATAAGCTTTGAAAAGATGTGGCAGGAGGAAGGATCAAAATACCCGTTATCACGCAGGGGTGGCGCCCAGCGCCGGAGCACAGCTGGATTCGCCTGCGGCGTGTGTCCACCAGATGGCAGAGCACGCCCGGCACTCCCGGCGCCGCGTGCAGGCGCGCCCCAGTTTCAAAACAAAAGGCTGGCGACACACACTTTTCTCTCAGACGCCTATGAAGTAAGAGGGTATGGGGGGAGGTTGTTCAGATTGTTGGGGTTTTTTTTCCCCCCTGTTAATTGCCAAATAGTCATAGGCTTTCCTTGCAATATTTTGTTAAAATACTCTGGACAGATTCCTGCAGCAAAACTCATGTATATATATACCAACATCCAGATATCCAGAATATTCTGCTTTACCCATTAGGGGTGTGACTGTATCTCTCTGTAGAGATACACATACAGATCTGGACGTATACTGGAAATCAGCTCTAGATTCATGTCCTATGTCTATCATACTTCAGCAAGGAACCCAAATTTCCCAAGCAGCCTGCAAGTAAAACCTGCTACCTCTCTCAAACTTGGTGCTTTTAATCCTACTATAGCTGCTGAAGAACATTCAGCAGCAAAACATTTGCAACCAAATCCTGCTGGAGGATGCTCAGACCAGCCCCTCCATCCATGCATGGCTGCTGTAAGCAACACACGAGCTCTTAAACACAGACAGAACAAGAATTTATGTATCTCCAACCTGAAAAGCCTCTTCTGCAGGATATGACACAAACGTAACCACAGTGTGGCAAAACCCCATAGAAGGTGAAGGATTTTTCATCCATAGGCTCACACAAATATTTTCCCTTATGCCCCCACATACTGTGCTCCACAGAGCCATTTAAAACAGGGGATAAAGACCAGCAAAATCACTGTTGGCATTGTACGATTGCATTCAAATCCAGTTAACAATGATATGTCAGGATTAAACCAGCTGTCTGCAAGTATTTCACTTGTCAACACAGAATAAGATAAATCCTCACCCAGAACTAGCTGGCTCCTGGTTCCCACACACACATATGACTATATATGCCTAGGTAAGCGCGTCTCCAAAATAATGCAGCATTGCACGAGTCTGCCCAGAGGCACAAACAAAACTCCAAGTCCAGCATTCCCACTAGATCCTCCAGCTTAGAGGTGCCACGCTAACAATTAAGCTACGTGTTAAGGTATATATTGGAATTAATTCACTGGACTCAATGGACTCAACCAGGTGTTATGACAAGATGAGATGATAGCCTGGTGTTAGTACAGGGCAGACCAACAACCAGACCAGGAGGACTCGGCTTAATAGCCGTTGATTAGAAAAGAAGTTAAACCCTAGAGGAGAAAGTCAGCTCCTCATACCAAAGATGGTTTGATTCCTCATTTCCAATTACTCCTCAGGGAAAATAACCTTATTTTGCAAAATTACTAGGGTATGTGTCAGCTGAACCTGATGTTTTCTCCCTGTGACCTAAAGTCCAGACATACCAAGCATGGAAGAGACTGAGCAGAAAGCAGCTGCAGGCAACGCTTCTTCCTGCCAAAGTCAGCAGCACTTTTCCACTCCTTCCACTGGTTCGTGTATTCAGTGCCAGCTAGCTTACCCAAAAGAAATAATAAGGCAGATCATCACATGGTTTGCAGGATGAGCGAAGTTTTTCCTTACATGATGCATGAGCAAGAAGCCCAGCAAGCTCTTTGCTCAGCACTGAAAAGGGTAACGCTACCACAGCACGGGATGTCTCTGACCTCCCTTCTGGAGGCAAAGAGACTTCAGCAGAAACACGCTGAGCATCCTAAGAAACTTGCCTAGCCCAAGACACTCAGCTCCTTTGAGGACTAGGGCTCTGGAGAGTGAAAAATTACATGATGCTGATAAATCAGCCTATTCAACTGGACTTTTTAACTGAGGGTCTCACCCTGCCATTCCCTAACACGCAAGCATCAAAGGTCATTTAACCAGAACTACCAAAACTAGGCTAAAAAGAGAGATCTGGAGAAGGAACAGGCTGGAGAAAACATGCAAGCACACGACCACTGCATATAAACAAAACATACACCCCATAGGGGAAACATCTGGGTCAGCACACTGTCACTGCTGGCTTTCTGGCAGTGATTTATTTTGGAGCTGTCAGGAGGGTTAATGCTTTTCAGAACCTCCTTTCCTAAAACATATGAGCCCTGTGTACCTGTATGTGTATAAATATATATATTTTTTTATATGTATCTATATACAGTTCTCAATGTTTTACCTCCCAATGAAGCCTACGTGGCAACTGCCCTTGCCCAGCACTAAGGTTCACAGCAAGGCTTGCTGAAACCACAGGCTTAAATCTCCATCACAAAGCCTGAAGGATGCTCGGAGCATCCAGCCCAGCAGCCTTCCCACTTCTGGGGAGGGTTTCCTAAGGATAGGTAAGGCAAGGAGCTGCTGGTCTCCACCGTACCAAGGGCAGGAGATGTCCTCATCACCTACCTGCCACACTGGAAGGACTTTCTGTATGTCATTCAAGTCGATGCTGTCACCATCCTCGTATTTCCCTTTTCCAAGCCTGTGGCAAGAAGAACACAAACAAACAAAAAAACATGTGAAACCTCACTGGAGCAAAAGCTAATTTTCTATTATGGCACATGGGGAAGATTATTTCTTACTGCAAAGGACCCTCATGAAAACAAAGAGGCTCTCTGAAGCGAGTATGCTGTGCCTCCAAAACACTCCCACGTGGGTATAAAGCTGTTAATACAAAATTAAATGCTTTTCTCAGTCGTCTCCACCTGCACCATCCACCATAGCATTCAAATGCTTTTGGTAATAGCAGCAGTGAGAAAAACCGAAGGTGGTCCTGAGCAGCAGCATTGGGTGATTTAATTCCCTGACGAAGCAAAACGAAAAGCACAGCCCACCTGGAAAAAAAAATAGTGAGGGCACAAAAATTTAATGAAAAATGTTTTCTTTGAAGCACTGCTCATTTGTTGGTCTCCACGGAACTTTCGCTTCCCCTGCTGAGAAAGGTGTCAGTGAACAAGCACAAACATACATCTCAGCAAACAGCAATCGACATAAATACAAACACAGCTCAATATGCAAAAAAATTGGGGTGAGAAGGCAAGCACTGACAGACCAAGCATGTAGGACTTTCTTGTATGAAGAAAGGAATATAAACACTCCGAAGATAATTACTAGCTGGATGCAGAGTTTGTAATGATACAAAATAAAAAATGGGTCAATAAATATCATCCTTCTGCATTTATAAATAACTGAGGTGATCTATTTTTATTATGCAAGAACGATAATGTATTTCTTTGTGAATTGGTGACAAGATATTGTTAATAACATATATTAGACAGAAACTTCGATGGCAGCAGACTGAACTAATCAGTGCCTAGAAGTCAGAGAACAGACCTTGGTGGAATTACAGCAAACTGGGGGTGGGTGGGGTGGAAATCTGTAAAAACGGTAACTGCTAAAGCACCAGGCTCAAAAACCAGCACAGTAAATGGAAACAATTCAATTAACACCTTAACTGATATATGGGAAATCAGAGGTGTTCAACAACTGACTTTCCCTCATAGAGGAAATAGTGACTTTGATTGACAAAGGCAAAAATACAGTCTGTGTGTGTGTATAAAAATATAAATACATGAAATAATGTCTTTTACATATATATTTATATATGAGAAAAAAACACGAGTCAAACATCTGGGGACAAACAGTACCAGTTGCAGGTACAGAACAGTCAAGGGTATCATAGGAAAACGTTATCTGGAAAGGATGGGTACTGTCCCGGGGTGAATATCTGATGCTGGACTGTGGCATAAAGGCAGGGGATGAGGAAGCAGGGATTAGCGGGATGAAGGCAGCTTTCCTCGAGAGACAGCACAGCTGAGCCTGAACTACAGGACCACAGGCAGCTCTGGCAGTCACGTTTTGAAGAGGTGGTAGAGAAATTTCTTAAGAGTATGGGAAAAACTAAAGTGATACACAATTTGGGGAGAAACCTTGAATGAAGAGAAAAGATCAGCTACAAGAAGTTGTTTGAACTGGAAGAGCGAAGAACAGCAAGAGCTAACGCTGGAAATTAAAGTCAGGCAAATTCAAGTCAGAAATCAGGTACAGTTCCCTGGTTTTCCTTGACCACTGCACTTTGATTATTCAGCATACCACCAAACTCAGCATCTTCCAACAAAATGAGATGTTTTTCTGGAGGAAGTATGCTTCAGCCAAGCAAAGACACTTGGGGTCAATCAACTGGATGCAACTACATGGCCAACCCTGGGCAACTGATTGGATGAAGGAGTAAGTTGGTCCCTTTGGTACTTAGCATAGAGCACACATACTAAACAGCATCTCTTCTTTTTTTTTTCCTATTAATTTTTTCATTGCAGCACTAACATGTTAAAAAGCCCCACTCAAGCAAGAGGGAAAAGGCCTAGCTAGCAGCTGGAGATTCTCGGAGGTTCAGCAAGCTGAATTGCGCTCAGCACAGATTTGGCATGGAGAGCTGAGGAATGCACAACAGACACAATTACAAAAGTTAAAAAATAAAACCACTTTTGCCTGTGCTGCTTCTATTCTAGTGCAGGTTACTTATATGACCTGCATTTTGGGAGATGCACTGCTTGTGCTGACAGCATCTGTTAACTCTTCTGCATATACATGAATTCTTATCCCATTTTTACAGCTGTAGTATTTAAAAGTGATTAAGTATCTCATCTCTGTACTGCCTTCTCTACCTCTTGGCACCCTGGGCATTCACAGTACACCAGGAACTGGAGGCACACCACAGAGCAGATCCTGCTGCATCCTCCCTATACGTAGCAGGTGCCACTAGTAGGATCACCTAGCAAGCGCCATCAACCATGGAGCACATTAAATCTTATTTTACAGAGGGAGCACATTATATCTTATTCTACAGAAAACGCTTAATCTCATTTTTTTCAAAACCATCTATAGAAATGGCAGTAAAAGTCACTAAGGCACTTAGTGACTTGGAAATTTAGTGCTGTATTGTTCCAAACACCCTGAAAATTGCTGTTTATATACTTACAGTAAATACTTACAGCGCAATGAAAATAAATAAAAGCTTTACGCAGTTGTGTGAGTCTGCCTGTCGCTATATGGTACAGGAGCCGGCTGCAGATGCTGAACCTGGGCTGGGGTGGGATTGCTAGCCTCGTGTTTCTAAACAAGATGTGCAGCCCACCCATACAGCACTGTGTTGGGAGAAGGGTTCGCCGGAGTCAAGAAATTACTCAATATGAGTTATGCATCTTGCTCAGCTTTATTGGCTTCTAACACTTCTTATATAGCCTCAATACACAAGCATGTCCCCAAAGCAAAAATATAAGTGGTTATCAGCCTCTAAGCGCGCGATGTTCTCACACCCCCAATTATTATGACTAAAGTAAGCATTCTATCCATGTAGCTAATCGTGTTGCTGTGCTTCAGCCTTGTAGTTTGTTACTCCCTATTTTCCCGTACGGTCCCTATCTCTCTTGGCCCTGCACCTCTTTCCCAGCAGCTGTAGCTCGTTACAGCCACGGCCTGTTGGCACAACATAATGACTTGGTCTCAGGATTCAAGAGTAGCTCAAGGCTACCTTTCTTGTTACCTTCAGCACAGCAACTTCAGCACAATTCTGATTACAGGCCTATTCTGATACCAGGCCTGGATTGCGCAGATCTTCAGAGATTCTAAGGCCACGCTTCTGCAGCCATTCTTCTACAGCACTGGCCTGTACTTAGGTTAAAACCAGTTATCAGCAGAAAAACCTTCTCTTAGAGTGGATTTCCATCCCTACATACAACAGGGCAATGAGATGTCACCTGCAATCTTCTCAACCCCATCATTTGGACTCGTTCTGATTTTTTTCCCCTCCTTTATGCTCTAAACAATAATAAGAAGAAAACCCAAACTATGATTGTTTCTCAGTTTGCAGAGAAACAGTGCTGTCCATCTAAGCAACACTGGTGATCCACCTGGTGCTGGCACTTATTTGGCTTGACCAACCGACAACCAAAGAGGAATCCAGCAACACCGTGGAAGCTCCTGGAAGCTGTCACTATCAAATAGAGCTGTTCAATGTTTTCACAATTGTATGGCTAGCAGATGGGGGATGAACACTAGGATCTACATGGATCACATTGATGCTCTCTCCATGGATCACATTGATGCTCTCTCGTTCCCTAAAGTCTTGCTGGGGAGAAACCCTGTCTCTCATAGAAACTGTAACTGGGATCAACACTAAGCCAAGACTTTTCTTCCAATACTCAGAGATGTTTAAATCTAGGAGACTTGAACGAGATGTTTAAATCTAGGGGACCTGGATCTAGAAAACTTGGATCCAGTGTGGTTTAAAGACTGAACTCTACCAAGCAATGCAAAATACAGTGAGCAACTCTGCTCCAGCCCAGAGCTGGATGACAGAAGAGCCAGACACGGATCACGGCACCCTCAAACCTCGCACATGGTCCAGTGCCCCTTCCCCACGTCCTCCACACGAGCTGTGCCACCAAGCTAGCATTCCTACAGCAAGGGAGAAGTTGGAGATGTTGCTGGCAAGCATGGTATCACACACACGGCACTCACCCTTCTCTGTCTATGTGAGGCAACGGGTGTTTGGAGGTGTTTCGCAGCTTCCTGTGAAATTGGGTGAAATCTAGTTTTTCAGGCTGCAAGTCCCACGTTGCACCACTAGGAGAGAAAAACAGGGAAAAACAAAGAAAAAGTCCACTACTAATTAAACAACACAGACCTGAAGGGCGGAGGGCACATTGGAGCCTGCAGATGAGGAAAGCTGGTACTTTTGGAAGCACCACTGCTGCAGAGCACATGGATGCAAGCCTCCAACTTTTGCACTGCTGCATCACATTCCATTTCTTCTGGTCTTTTGGAGATACCAAGCTTGCACTAAACCCCTAGTTCTGATGTACGATGCAGCACACACAAACGACACTTGCTCTCTGTATTAAGGGGGTATTGCAATAGGTAGTGGTCTGGTCCATGCAATGGAGATGTCCTCTCTGGTCCTGCACAACCTGCCCTCTCCAATGGCCTGAAGCAAGTCCCAGGTGAGAACTAAACCCCTGCAGACTCTTGCAGTGCTCCAGGCACAGAGATATACATGAAACTGGACAGAAAGCATATTTCACCACTTCCCCGTGTTGAAGCAGCAGCTGAAGAGCTCTTCCCAGCAGCTACAAAGCCAACACATGATCACACCTCCAGTTAATGAAAGAGTAAAATCCTGGAGTAGCAGCTCAGAGCTGTCTCAAGTCTTGCCTGCGCAGCTCTCGGATGACTGCAAGTAATCCTATCAGTACTGGTTTCAGATGTTTGGACTGCAAACCCATCCAGTAGCCTCCCCTAAGCGCACAGGATGCTTTAAGTAGATTGACTGTGCTTAGTGCCATGGGCTAAATGGGGATAGAGAGGAGGAGGAGCAGTGACGTGAGTATCAGCAGGGTACTCACTGATGCCTGGGTACCAGCGGGGTGGACACAACGGGCAAAGGTTAAGAGAGGGCAGCGCCCATCTCTCTCTTAAAGGACTTTAAAATCAGCTTACCTGAAGGAGTCAAAAGTGTTGGCAGCCCAGATGTCCGTGCCCAGCATGTCAAGGGAGCTCTCCTTGTTGCCATTCTAGGAGGGAGGGAAAGGCGGTTACTCGCCAGAAGGCACGCGGTGCTAGCCGGACCACGGCACAGTCCGGCACAGCCTCTCCCACTGCCAGCCACAGAGGTGTCCTGGCTCTGCACGTGGGCTCCTCCACTCCCATGTGAATCCACGCTCACTGCAACACAGAGTCCCCTTGCCCACTGCAAAAGCGCACCGTGAAGGCAAAGAGTGACACAGTTTCAGCCTTGGGGGTCACAAAGCTGCGGACAACATGGAGCAGACAACATGCAGGCTCAGCTCTGACTCCAACCCTGTCTTCCTACCCCACTGTCCACAACCTTCAAGACCCCACCAAGGTCCAGCAGGCAGGGTGACATCCTAGCCATGAAGACACTCAGCTTCAGAGTCACAGACCAGTTGAGGTGGGAAGGGATCTCTGAAGCTCATCAGGTCTAACCCTCCTGCTCAAATAGGGCCACCTACAACCAGGTGCCCAAGACCACATCCAGATGGCTTTAGAATGTCTCCAAGGATGGAGATAGTTTTCACCAGCTGCTACCAGAGCCTGCTGTCACCAAATAAGGACGGGGAAAGCTCAGTGCACACTACAGATGGTCACACTTTGCATCCATTCCCAGCACAACAACCCATTTAGGCACCAGATACTCCAAACACAGACACGTTGCTTCCTTTTTTTGTCTTCTCCAAGGAATCATGAATTAGATTTTAACCTCTGGGGATCTGCAGGTCAATATGTCTCTGCACAGAAAAACTACCAGAAATCTATAAAATTCTCATGGTCAGTTATGGAAGCTGAGCTTTTTATTTTAGGCAAACACAAGCAAAATTTTCTCCTGTCAAGGAGAGAAATTATTTTTCTAAATCCTTAGGAGCATCCTCATGTAGTATAATGAAAATAAACATGCGCAAGTCTTCATAGCTATCACTCAAAGAAGAGATACCTCTTCTTGCAGACAGATTAATTTCTTTTTCCATTTCCTATGGGCACGGGATATTTTAAGTACCTGTCAATGAGACAGCTACAATAGGATTTCCTAAGAGTAAAGGATTTGGGTTCAGGGAGAAAGACTGGGAACATGTAACCAATTGCAATGAGGCTGAGACAAATCAACAACAAAGATATTAAACAGCAAAAATTTAAGATGAAAGCAGGTTCCTAATGCAAAAGGTTGCATCCTAAAATTGTCACCCAAATTCAGCTCAGTATGGGAATTCTGAAGAGCCCGAAACAAAGCATCTAGCAATTACCCTCTGATGCTCTGTTTGAAATCTGTTTGGATGTGGCTGGAGGGCCTTGGCATTGACACCTCCTAACGTGCAGCATAAGCGGAGGCAGCACAAGCTGTCCCACCCAGCTGCCCTGCACCTCCTCAGCGCATCAGCTCGTCGGTGCTCTACCAGTGAGCAGGGTCAGCCCTGGCACAAATCCCGGCAATTAGGGGAAATTGCAGCCATGTTTTAGGTGGTGCAGGAAGCCAGATGGGTGCAAGCTTCCAGGCAGCAGTTGGATGCTCCCACCCAAACTGGGCTGCAGCTCCTGGCCCTCCTAGCTGATGTCCCCATAACCTCTTGGAGATGCTCCAAGCATTAGCCAGACTCCATAAAGATGGCACCAGGGCCAAACGATAACACACCTTGCCATTTAGTCATGAGTCACTACGATCATTTCAAGACATCCTTTTGGTCTTCGATGACCTGTTTTTACAACCACTTTCTGTCTTGACTCACAAGGCAGGGAGCATGCTTGCTGCTCAAATGAACCTGTGCTGCAGGGTGTTTGCTAAAATGCTCAAGGCACAGTACCAAGACTTAATAATAAGACTTTAAAAAAGCCAATTCTCAAGTCTGGGGACAAAAAAAAAATAATAAAAAAAATTGCATGTATTTAAGAAACTACTTGCTATCAGTTCCCCCAGGACTGCAATTAACAACCACAAGCTGTTTTAATGTGAAGATCCAGCCCTCAGCTTTAGATAATAATTTTCACCACAAAGAGGTTTTAGTACTGCAGAAAATTAACTAAGCCACTAGGAATGATGACTGAGACACACTGACAAGAATAACATCATACTCAGACAGACCAGAGATGTGGTAAAGCAGACCCTACAGACAGTATGGTTTAAATGCATGTCTACCACCTCTGTCCTCCGCCCCTGCGAGCATGCATCGCCTCCATCCACCGCCGCTCAGCCCCTGTCGCTGCCCACACAAACAGAGGGATGGACCACACTGCCAGCTCTGTGGACTCTGACTGCTTACCCATGCATGCAACTTCAGCAAATTCCCCACAAAGTCAGCATTTGCATGCACGCAGCAGCTTTCCAAAGCCCAGCTCAGCGTCCCACTGGTTCCTCTCACCGCTACCATCCTCCAGCAAAACACTACACATACAAAATCATGCTCTTTGTTGCACTATTGCAACTGTGTTAGCTCATTGCTGTGCTTGGCATTAACATAGAACAACGCCAAGTGATTGGCTGAGTCCATGATGTAAATTCAGAGATTATCCTGGGTCATGTGTTACTTTAGCATTTTTCAGTTCTATGTTTGAGGAGACTCCCCCAGCTTTCCTCCTGCTCAGGTGCCTGCAACCCCTGGATGCACTTTGGTAGAAAACAGAAAAGATAGATACTGAGCTGTCTGAAAAGGCTCCAATTAATGGTTTCCTTGTTGAAAATGGCAGGTTTTCATAAGAAAAATATACATATTTTGAGGAAGACAGTATTATCCCTGCTCAAACAAAAAAGGATATGTTGAGTGTTGTTCCCATCAGAAAGGATCATCACTTTCCAGTAGCTATGTGGTTCTGTGGGTCCTCTCTCACCACAGCATGGCTCAGGAGGACAAACTATTTCCTCAAGCTGAGATGGATGGATGGACTAGGACTTTGACCACTGGCCCTTTATCTCTCAGAGCCTGTCCTCCACTTCTGGCACAACCAGTGCTCACACATGCAGAAGCAGCACAACTCCAAGCGGACAGAGGAAGACAGATGCTGACTAAAACATGCAGAAGAGGTCCCTAGACTGAGTTCAAGGAATGGACCTAAAACCAAATCAAAAGCAAATTCTTACAGTCTTTTGCAGGGCAGGAAGTTAACTCCCCATCTAGCCCTGCTGACGCCTCCCATGGAAAGCAGCGTGACTCAAGGTCACCATTTAACACCATCTACATGGTGTCCACTCATGTATCAACTTCTAATGAAGACTTGCCAAAAAATGACAGACATCTCTTAATTTCCCAAAATTAAAATACTCCAAGACTTTAAATAAAGAAAAATAACCTAATTTCCTTTGCACTAAACTAGCTGACTAGGGACTTCTTTCCCAATATTAAGGCACCCAGCATACCTCAACAGACTTCTTGAGGCTGAAGGACAGCTCCAGCCCTCACAGCCATGTCACACATTATGCATGAATTAAGTAAGTCTCTGAGGTGTCCTTCATAATTGCCATGCACTCACACCCTACACGCAGACACACACACAAAACACGTCGTTAGGAGGATGCCTCTGATAAACAGCAAGCAAAGGACACAAGTTCAGCACATCACTACCAGGTATACCTTGGTCGATTGCCTGAACTGGCTGCTTCTCCCGGGGCTGCCAGACCTGGATCCAGACCCACACCTGGAGCCTGACCCAGGTCAGGATCCTGTGCTCCCACTGCTGCTGTGATCCCAACCTTCCAGGAAACAACAAACAGCTCGCTTTAGTCAAGGGCAATGCTGTCCTGCACCCACAAAACCCACTGATCTGGTGAGCCAGGAGAGCTCCAGCTCCCAGACCACCCATGCAAGCACCTACAAACCCATGCCCAACACCCTGATTTTGGGGCTTTCTCAGAGTCCTTCAACACCTTCTATTTACACATTGCAAAGGGATGACATTGTGGGAAGCTTCAATGAAGATAAAATTTGGCTCTAGTGCTCTAGTCTCTGCATGGGGAAATATAACACTTGCCTCCTCTACCTGCATGAGGATTAATTATGCATATTCAGCAATCTCAAGTCCTCTAAAACTGCTTAAGGGCATTTGGGACAACGCTCTTAACATGCTTTAACTCTTGGTCATCCCTGAACTGTTCAGGCAGTTGGACCTTCAGACTGAAACAGTCTATTCCATTCCATATCCTTAATTCCCCTCCCAAGCCTAAATCCACTTTTCAGTCAGTTTTTCCCTCTGCTTAGCCCACTGTTGGAGTCCAGCTACTCACATAACTGAAAACACCTGGAGTTCACCAGGAGACACAAATAACTATTCTTACCCATTAAGGAGCTGTCCCCACTGTTCTTTATTCTCCTAACACTTGTTCTACTGTCAAGCAACCTGCAGGTTTCTTGTTCAGCCTGTAGCCCTCAGGGCAAGATGAGTCATCTGGAAACCAGAATAACTCCCCCAACCAGCCTTGTCTACCCAGACATCCCACAAGGTGCTTGGGGAGAAAGGTGGATATTGTCAGGGTAATTGCTCCAAAAGCTTTGCTCAGAGGTTTGGGAAAGACCTTTGAAGTGACCTAAGATGATTAAAAAACCATGAAATCACAGAGTGCAAAATATTCAACTCTGTTGTACTCTGAAAATCTGGGAAATACAAAGGGGAGCATGTGTTTCAGGATGGGTGTGAGAGCTGGCACTTACACAGGGCTTCTCGTGGCTCAGACATCCACCCTGCAGACACTGCCATGGGCTAAAACAAGGGCAGAGCCACCTTGGCCTTCAAGAGCCAAAAAGACTTGCCAGCAAAGCAAGGGGTGAACTCCTCTTTGCATACAACAGCAAGTCCAAGTCACTAATTTGAGGGCACAAACCACATCCCAGCTCCACCACTGCCACCCAAGTTGGATGGGGCTGGGAGACAGCCACACAGCAGATCCCAAGCTACTTAAGGTGATGCTACCCAGTAGGTCCAGCACAGACCTCAGCGTATGTGAAACATTTAAGTGTCTACCCAACACAAGGGACTGGAAGCAAAATGGATGAGTACTGGTTTCTGTGTTGCTCCAGCTGCACATTCTCCATCCTCAAACCTAGCAAGTCTCAAGCAAGTTCAAATATATTGTGGTTGTTACAGCCTAAAATCAGCACCGACTTCAAAAGAGGAGGTCAAATGGTTTCACGTTGTATATAGATGAAATTTGAGAGGTTGTGGTTATTCCTACCACATGTTACAACAACAGTAGAAAGCACCTTCTTCCCTCCTCATCACTGTGACCTGAAATCTCCCTGGCTGAGAAATATCGAGTGGCACAAAGTTAAGGGAGTTGATAAACTGGCAGGGAGGGGAAAAAACTTGATCAATGCCACTTGTGAGACATGGGCAGGTGGCCACTTTGGGAAACCTTGGGGGTGAGCCAGTCTTGTAGGCATCCTGAGAAGTGAGAAATAACTCATTTGACATGGGAAAGCTGCGCACCAACTGGAAAGGTGGTTGGGACAAATAAACCTTCACCACCTAGATGTTCAAAGGACTAATTACCAGTTTACTGTATCCTACCCACTGAACATCTTGTCCATCCATGTATGGAAAATTTATGTGCCAACTGCTACAATGGGACCAAGTCAGCATATGCACCCCTTGCTTTAAAAGACACTGAAAAGGAACATCACCGTTCCGTTAAATCCAGTTGATTCAACTTTTGGTCACTTGCCTGCAGACCTGAGGTTATGCAAATTCCAGAAATGCTGCTGGCCACAATAAAATTCTTGTGAGAAACTGAGAGATTGGTACCACCGTGCACCGGTGTCCAAACCCACTGAGACAAGCAAGTGGATATGACAGAAACCAGTTAGATGAAAATCACAGGTATGCTTTCACTACATCAGCTTGTCTCCTGGCTCTAACTCATGGCCTGGGGTCTTCTTCCTGTTCATGTTCCTTCTCTTTATCATGCCCTATTAATATTTATATTTAAAAATTACTTATTTTTAAAATAAAAATTGTTGAACTAAAAATTATTGAAACTTCTGTTGAAGCTGAAACAGTCCAAATGAGTATGGCCTAAATACTCTCATGTTCAAACTCACCAGCACAGCCAGGCTCAGTATTTTACCTAAATTTCTGACTAATTGCCAAAGATGAACAACTCTTTACTGCTACCTTACTGACGTGGGTTAAAATCTCCAGAACAGAAATACATCCACCAAAAACTCCCTAAGACATTTCTGGTGGCTTTGTGCCCTTTAATAAAGTCCTTTTGTGCTAAAATGAACCCTCTCTGCAGGCCTCCTTTCTGCAGGAGCAGGGAAGCTCACACAAACCTCATGGTTGATGCTAGAGGAGTGGGTGAGAGTATGCAGGTAATGATCACTCCTTAATAAACAACAACCGAGCAACAAAATCCCTCCACCGGTATCATTGCAAAAAACATAAAAACCCCATCCCAACCCCAAAAAGGCAGCTGGACTTCAGTAGAAAGCTGATGCTCCATGGTGGAGAGACATGGCACTGCTCACCCTCCATCCCACAGCATGGCCACCTACATGTCTCCCACCCAGTGCTCTCGCTAAATTAATTCAGCATGTTGTCCACTGATCTGAACAGATTTGTCCACAGCTCTTGAGAAAAGCTGAAGAAACGGGTGTAATGGCATGAAGTTTTCCATCCCATGCCCTTGCCTCCTGCCAACCCCAATCCCCCTTCATCTGGCCTCACTACTCTCTGCTGTGCCCTCAAAAGACAAAGACTCCCCCAGTCTCTCCCAACACCCCAAACAGCCCTTGAACTCTTGTTCCCAGCTCTTATTTGGGCTCCTCCACCTACCAGTCATGGTCTACACTCACCAGCAGGAGACAGGACCTCTGAGCCACGTTTTGGGGCTGGGAGGGAAATGTCACCCCCTCCAAAGTGATTCCCAGCAGCTGCTCTCATCCACGCCAATCCCTCTGGCCAAGCTCTGCACCCTCTTGGGAACAGCAAGGCTTGTGCACACTAACACTGCCAGCCACCCTCCTTCAGAAAGTAGCTGTCAAATTAACACTTGCATTTTAATTAGCAATAATCATGTTTCACTTACACTGCAATTTTCACCTTCGCAGCTAGCTCTTTGAGCCATGAACTAATTAATCCCACTCCCTTTGCCAGCTCAAGAGTTAATACTTCCTGCTGCTTCAGTGCAAATTTGAAAATCTCATTTGCAGCAAAAGGAGGTAACTTCCCCCAATGCACAGGCATTAAACGGAAACATGGTGACCACCTACGTGGTTGCTCTCAGTGACAGTAAGTATGGGTGAAGCTGGTCATGTTAGAGGTGTACACCAACCATGGCAATACCACAAGCTTTAAGTGGCCTGAATACATCAGTGGATTCTTGATGAGATTCATGTTCAATTGTACGTAAAAAACTCAATATTCAGTGTACAGCATTCACAGCTTGAGGTGGGCCAAAGAAAAAGGAGAACCAGAAAGCCAGAGGACACAAAAGCCGCTGAGATATCCCCTGGGAATAACACTGGTTTCACCACTGTGACTACAAGGAGCTCCCTAGATCAAGTTGTGGGGTGTCCTTCAAATGACTCCCAAACTTTTAGTTTTAATCCTGGTCAGAACAGAATACAGCTATCATGTCAAAGGTCCTTTGTGAGGTTTTTCTGCAGCAGATGTTTTCACACACCCACTTTGTGCTGCAGCTATGAGAGTTATGACACTGGACTCCAAGTATCTCCCTGCTCTTCTAAACCTATTCAAGAACAACCACTCCCACTTTTCAATGGAAAAATAATGGTTTAATTATTTTAATAATTTAAAATGCCCCTTTTAAGAAAAATATATAAGATTACTGTAAACATTTTAATAGGGACAAATTTCCAGCTTCCTTCTTCTCAGTGCTTTGCATAAAGCTATAAGAAAACCAGAAAACTTACCCTTATAAAAGATTCATGCAGGAAAACCAACCACTTTGGCTCTACTCCCTCCCTCCCCAGGTCCATCCCCACCTTCGCTAGCCTTCTCCAATCTGGAACCATACCTGATCACTGTTTTGGTAAAGGCACAGCAGAAAGGACACTGAACATCGCTTGGAGCTCTTCTCCAACCAGGAAAAGTAAGGTTTTACCTACACCTGTGCCACAATACAGGACCAAAGGACCTGATGGGCTTGGAAGTAGGAGGTTAAGCCTACAAGATCTTTCTGGACTCATCAGGAAAGAGCCCAAGCCTGTGTGGTTGCGTTCCTTCCAGACAACATTGGAAGAGATGTGTTAGCCAAGGATGTGCTAGATAGCTCGTTTACGTGCAAGGATGAGGATGAGGAACACTGAGAGCACTCAGAATGGCACCAAGAACTTCACACAGGCCATGGCAACGCAGCAGCAAGCCCAAGCCTCAGAGGAGATGGCTCACATCATCCCTTCCCTGCCAAGAGCCTTGGCACTTGTTGACCTATGCAACCAAATCTGGGAAGAAGAATGGAGACCTCAAAAGCTAACTCAGTTACTGCAAATTCCACAAAAATAAGAGTGTGGGAAGCTCTCCCTTCAGCGGGCAGACCAGCATCATCCTGTCCACTCTACACACACAGAAACTGAGGGTGATGAGACATCCTCCCACATGAGCCACTAGTGACACCAGGCCTAGAAGACACCTTCCTCCATCCTTGGTAAGCAGCAATAGTTCTTCTAAATCAGGCAGCAAAGCACTTTGCACTCCCAGATCTTCAGACACCCAAGCAGGTGTCTGCTTCATGAGGGGGGGTGCTGCTTCATGAGCTGTATCCCGAACAGAAATCCCAGAGGAAGTTAAACCTATATATTAAAGGACTTGATTTCTGTCCCAGCAGTCCTCTCCGACCGTAACTGAACAGGGCTGCATTCACTACATGGAAGGAGTGTCACCCAGCAATTACAGGCAGAAAACCACCGGGTGACTGGTTTTCTCAGAGCTCCTCTTTGCTCATGGGGAGGTCACCTCAGTTAAAGATTTAATTTCTTCCTCTGTCAGGCAGGGCTACACCAACCTGTACTCACTGGCAAAGTCTCAAAACAACTCCCTGTCTTTCACTTTCCCTTTTTCTTTTGGAAATGAAGCAATGGCGACTGCAGTCTGCCAGCACCTACTTGTCCCAACAGGTCTTCAGCGTAGTGGCCAACCTTAATCAAATTCAGTATAAACTGGCCCTGAGCTATGATACAAGTGGGTCAGGGAGATGGAGAACCCCAAACTACCTCCAGGATCATCCCTCAAGCTTTGCTGAGCAAGAAAATCACTGTGCTTCAGATCTGGACCCAAGGATGGGCAACTAAAGCCAGACACAGGCTGTCTACCAGCATGGGGAGATGAATTAAATCTTTGGTCAGGAGATCTTGCCAGACTCTTTGCAAGCAGCACCCACCCACTCTCCAGCGCTGATCTGGTTAGCCAAGGATCTGCTGCCTGCTGTCATCAGATTTAAGCCAGCAAGAAGACAACTTCACAACCGACTTGACAAGTTTATGAGACAGCAGTGCTGCTCAAAGGAGCCTCAGTCCAACTCCGGACCTAGTGACATGGCCACTGCCCAAGGCTGTGAACCATTGCCACCTGCCTCTGCAGCATCCATCAGGGAAGATTTCCCGGTGTTTGACCCCATGTGGTCAAACAGCACTGATGCCTGTAAAAAAATATCTCTGGAATTGCAAGAGAAATCTGCAGTGATACTTTGTTTTTTCTGCTTTCTATACAATTAAGTTCTACTGTGCATTGAAATCTGTCATTTCCCAAGAGACAACTTCCACACATCCCCCCATCCTTACTATTGTTTTTGCTTTGGCAAAATAGCAGCTTTTTCAACCGTGACATCATATGGTTGGAAGCCAAGCACTCATCGTCAGAGGGGTTTTTGAGGTTCAGGGGGAACATGTGAAAGAGAGACCTGAAAGGTTTAAGTGGATCTGCTCTGCTCCCACTCCACACACAGCAGTGAAGACACCTCCTCTGGCTGCACCTCCCCCAGATACAGGCAGGTCACGTCCTCTGCTTACAGTCTAAGCTCACTACACGAAGCATCTCCTGCCTGGAAATGTTTTGGTACTAGCCCAGCACGATGCTTCTTTCAGTCATGGAGACATTGGAAATAAAGTTGCATGTAGTATTATATTTAATTTTGTGGGAACTTCTTATAATTTCCTTATCAGCAAGGCTTGGGTTTGGGTTCAGACATGCTTTGGCAGGATGTGCCAGGCTCAGTGACTGTGGCACACAGTCCCTGCAAAGCCCTCTACATCTCCATGCTACCAAACAGCACAGGACACTCAACATCTTAGGCTGTTAACTTGACAGCACAGTCCTTGAGGTGCTCTAGACCCTGGCCAGTTAAATCATCTCCAACCAAGACCCAAGAGTGACAACCCACCACCTCTGCCTGCCACAGGGATGCTGCTGTTTCTACTGGCTTCATGGGAAGGCAAACCAAGTCATCTCCACCACCAGCTCCTCGGGGAGGACAGCAGAAGGGTGCTACCAGCAGGGTGTAGGATAATCCAGATGTGATTCCTTATACCCTGCCTGCTCTTTCACTGATCAGTAGTGACCATCAACACAACCATCACCTGGAGAAGACTCTGAGGTCCCCAATCATGCAACAAGTCTGCTGCACCTGGTAGGACAGGGACAAACATGGAATTAAAAAGTTAAAATAAACTGCAGTCCCATTTACTGCCAACACCACAGGCTTTTGCTTGGTGATGATGGGTGATAGCCAGCCACCATGGGGGAAGGGATGGACTTGGCCAACAAGGAGGATTTTCAGCTCTCTGTCTCCCACCGCCTGGAGAAATGGGACAAACCTGCAGAGTTGCTCTGGTTTTTGTTAATGCCCTTTACGTAAGGGGAGCCTGGGATGGAGCTGCTGCCAGATCTTTCATGTACCAAGAGCTCCGCTGGCCCTCTAAATACATACCATACCAGAAGTCTCTTACTTAATGAATTGCTCTCAGAAATATATCAAAGAGCTTTCTATATGCAACAGCCTCACAAGGGGAATGCAAATAAAGTATTATATAAAATCTTCCCACTGGGTCTTTTCAGAAAAAAAAAATCCAAACATAAAAAGATTTTAAATGATTCCATTATCTAAACTTTTCTTATTTATAGAGGTAATACAGTGCTCAGCTAGTACCTTGCATACCTCAATGGAGTGGTCTTCACCCCAGAGGCTCACACAGTGCTAGCAGAACTTCTGGGGGTTATCATTCAAATACAGCAGGGCTTAGCAAAGCATGGCAATGCCATGCAGCAAACGAAAGCATTCACAGTAAGAAACAAGGAGAATTATAAATGAGCTGAATGTAATTGTGAGGCCAGGATTTTCTCAGCATACTACAAGTTCACGAAATATATCTCATTAGATCCTCCATAAGCAGACCATTTTCTCACGGCCACCTGCCCAGAGAACTGGGAAGACCACAGTATAAGGTTTCCAGAGAGAATTTTCTCCATTTTCAAGCCGTTGCTTTGTATGGCGTGCACAAGTGCCAGTCTATGGGCACTAACGCCCATTCAGTCTCCCACTGCTGCTAATAGCAGAGATCTCACCAAGCAGTACAAAAGCAGGGCAAGTATGGGGCAGCCTTTCCCAGAGCTACCCAAAATCACTGGAAAAACAGCAATTTAGGAATATCCTGGACTGCAGGTTGCATCAAGACACCTTATTTTTACCCATAAATTGCACATTATTCAGCAGTTGCTCTCAGCCCCACACTTACACAACATCCTGTGGGTGCTATATACACATGTATTATATAGAGATGTCTGTATAAACACATAATACACCTATACACACACACAAAAAAAAAATCTTTCCTTTATTTGCCTTGATCTTGCTGGATCCTACAGACAAGAATTTCAAAGGCATCAGGTACTTAGGGATGCAGAGGGGGATTTTCAGGCACAGGGAATTCAGCTTCACTCTAGGCTCACCTATAACCTTTAGGAAGCCAATTACTTTTGAAAATGTGGCACTGGACTACTCTGCCTTCACAGAAAAGGAACCAGACGCTGAATATATTTCCAGAAGTAACCTGGATTTCCATATAAATGCCCTTTCTGATTGCCAGGTTAGAACCGCACGAGACAAATCATGGTCACCGATACATAAGGCACATTTTCACAGTAGCTGAAGCCAGCAGAAATCTCATATACGAGTATTTTTCAACTAAGATCGGTGCATACTGCACAACTGGCAAGGCAGAAATCTCAGCTGGGAACAGAACAGGGAAAACAAGAATTTGATTTTCTGACCAAACCCCTCAAAATCCATACAAATTTGCAACAAAAAACCCCACCAACATCCCTGGGGAGATAATTAGCCAGCTTCTTTTTTTTACCACATTTGAAAAGTGATTGATAATTTGCATTCAAGACAAACACCTTATTAATGATATTTTTTGGGTTTCTTTTTTTTTTTTTTTACATTTAAAACTACTAGTGAAAAATCAACAGCCAGAAATGGTAATAAACTGAACCTCGTCCTCGCCAGCAGCGTTTCGCTCGTGTATCAGTAACAGCAAGAGAAATGCTTGCCGGGACAGAAGAACAATAGCTTGTAGCTGCTCTTTGGTGCCAAGGAAAATTTGTTACTCACTGTTAAAGGAAGCCCAACATGGAGAGAGATAATTACTAGCTCTGCTGCAGGCTGGGAGAGAGCCCAAATGCAGGGAAAACAGCTTGGGCATTGGTGGATGTTATTTGTATATAGAAAACAGGCTCCCTGTTGGAGGAGATCAAATAGGTTTAATCTGTTGGGGGGGGGCAAAAAAACAACAAAAAACCCCTATAAGTTGAAACAAAAGAGAGCATGGCACCAGGCAGATGGAAGATGTCAGAGCTGAGATGATTAGAGCCATGAAAGCATCACTCACGCATGACTCCTGCATCTTCCTGTGGTACCCACTAAAGACTGGCACATCAGCTGAGCCCTCGGGGGAAGAGCCAGGGACCTTCTTCCACAGGGAAAACACCCAGTCCTGCTAACACCCCAAGCAGGCTCGATGGACGCAGCCAGCCTCCCAGCTGCATTTCAAGCAGCCGGCTGTGACGCTGGGAGGGAACCTGGATGGGGTTCTGCAGCAGAATATTTCAGAGCAGATGAAAGCTATAGTAAATTAAATCCACAATTCCATCTGGCACCTTCAGAGGCTCATGGGAAGCAGCATCTCTGTACAGCACACACCTTCCTACACAAGATCTTGTCTTTGCAGTACGCAGGTGTTTGTAAAGATGCTCCCAGTATACTTGCATCCAGGCACGTGGCAGAGGGGGATGCGTGAGCCCCCATCCCACAGCCAAGCAGCTTCCAGCATGGCTCCACACAAGAAGAAATTGTGCCCAAAATGGGAGCTGCAATATGCCCTGCTCAGACTGGCACAGCCTCTTGTACGACCCTGCAAGGGGCTCCCAGGCTTCTTCTTACAGATCCCACATGTGAAACTGAAGCCTGGAGGACATCAAGCAGGGCAAAACCATCAAAACCACCAGTCTGAAGCCTCTTCTCCAGATGGAACATCCAACAGCCACAACAACTGCAAATGCCACTTCACCCTTTCCTGCAGCTGGCTTGGTCTAATATCTCCTTGGGTGAATGCTACTCTGTAAGAGTTGATGGTGGCATGGTGGAACAGCAGCTCCTCAACAAGGTGACAAGGGCCAAATCCATGCCTCCACCCTACCCAACACTCTCCCATGTAGGTGCTCACGCAGAGGAGGGACAGCCACCTCCAGCGATGCCAGCCACGCTTCATAAATACTCTTCACTGATGTTCACACCATGTACAGCCATCAAAACCAGTTCACACCCCACACAAGCTCTCAGTACATGCCATTTTGCTTTTTCTCCCAGTTGACCCTCTCAGTTATTTAATCCTCTTCCCTACAACACCATCCTTCTGCTGCAGCACATAACCAAGACACAGCTACACAAAGATCCCTTATCCCAGCTACATCTCGTACTTCCAAGTCAGCTTTGATGCTCCACATAGGTCCCTCTCACAGGTGGCAATAAGCAGCTCTTCAGGAATAAATGGGACACCCCATATTTTTTCCCCAGAGCAATAAGCTCCTGGTCAAAACATCTATGGACACATTGGGATGTTACCCACCTCCCATGGTTTTGGTGGAAGCGAGCCTTCAGAAGCCGAGCAGAGGGACACATCGCCCCTCCACAGGAGAGGGAAGGCTGGCAGCCCCGGTGGGCTCTGTGCTGCCAGATGAGACAGTGCAAGAACAAAAGCAAAGGTTTGGTGAGGAAGAGCTAAACACAACCCCTACCTGATTGTGTTCGTGAGACGACGAGCCCTTCCCTCGGGATGGGGAACAGCTGCCATCAAGCTGCTCGCTACAATCCGCCGTCCACTGTAAAAGGGATAAATAAAGGGATTGCATAAAATAATAGCCAGGCTGGGGAAAACTGCTGTGTCAGTTCACAGCGCACAGCAAACACTGTCCAGCTGCGGGCATCACTGTACGCATGCAGACCTCCTGCTTTTTGCGGATGATCCCAAAGGCTTTGGCTTGGAAACGCTCCACCTGTCGACAATAAGCAGAGGGAAGATGCAGGAATAATTGCAGGAAGGCACCTGAAATGATGCTTTGCAATAAAACCCATCTCCAGAATTTTTTTGCAAACTCCAACGGCAAATGGTATCTCAGGTGTGTGGTACACACCAGGGCAGCTTGATTTGATTACTCTTCCACGGAGTTTGGGACATTTCTGCTTTCCCCAACTCTGCTTGCTTCAGGGACAGATACAAGTCCTGAGCTGCCAAAAACCTGTGGTTTTATTTTAAACAAAACAGAAAACAGCTCAGTTGCAGGTCTGGCCAGTGCTGTATGCTGCAGCTGCGATGTGCAGCCTGGATGGCAGCTCTGCTGTCACACTGGCTTCATCCCATGGTGAAGGGCATGGGCATCAGGGGACTTCCTGGCCATATGAGATCATGAGCCACTCAGCCCCGCTTCCCCCAAGATGCCTTCACCAAAATAATTCAATTTGGGGTCATCCGGGGTTCTTTTTCCCCCCAAAGAAATGAAGGGCTGCATCATACTGGGGGGAAAAAAAATAAAGAGCAATTTTCACTAGACAAACGTGAAAGGTGCTGATTAATCCTAAAGTCACTTTGTCACCCCCCAACAAATTTGAGACTGAACCTCGGTGACCAGCCCCCATTTCTGAGGTCTTTCATCCTGGAAGTGCTCGGCTGCTCCAGAGACACTCACCGCTTGGATGCTGTCACTAAGGCTGATGTGCCAAGAAAATGAAAAGTCAGTTCCACAAAAACAGCAACTACCTGAGGGCTTTTTGACAGGTACGGATGAGGCCACAAAATAAGAGGCAGAGCCACCTCTAGAACTGCCCATGATCCCTGCACACCTCTGCTCTTACCGGAGAGCCTGTTCTAGCTCACCGGATGGGGGGATCTCAGCCTCACCCTTAATGAGCTCCTTGAAGAGCTGCCTGTCACTCTCCTGCCACCTCTGCTGACCCATCTGGAAAAACTCATGATGCCATCACTCTTGAAAGCCTTCTTCTAGACCTATGCCTATCTCCTTTTAACAATTCTGAGTGCAACCACACACCTGGAAAGGTCTCCAAGGTACAGCTCAACCATTAGTATGTCCACAGCCAAAAGAAAATTGCACCTTCCCTCTGACTTTCCTCTTTTTCCTGGTGGGAGCAAGGTTGGAGACATCCCCACACTTTGGGATTCTGTAGACCGGTGATGGATTCAGCTCCCTTGCAAGCAGCGTGGAGGATGAAGTGCCTTGCCTTCCTTCCCCTGGCATGCAGAGCAGTTATCTGTGGATGTGGTACCATCTAAGCATCTCACATACATGGGTGAGTGGATTTATCCTCTCTCAAGCAGGAAAAACATTACTGCAGCCACAAGGAAATGAACTGCAGACAGATCAAGCAACTTGCCCAACATTAAAGATTAAGTTGCCAACAGAACCTTGCAGTCAAAACCAGTTTTCCTGGCCTCAGCCCAGTGCCTTCCCCCTAAACCCATCCTTTTTCCTCCAGCTCTCCTTAAGAGGGAACGTGCCACCTTCAGTCAGGCTGGCTTCCAGCAGGGTTACTCCAGCAAGCTGCAGGATATGTGCGTGTTTATTCCTTGCTTTGGTAAGAAGTGATCAGGCAGAGAAAATCAGAAATAAAAATTCCTGATCATTTCTTATACAAATTCGGGGTATGAAGTGGGAAAACGAGTTATCTTCAGGAAGCAAGAGATTAATTCCTTCTTAATGCATCCCTTTAGACACTGCTCAAAAAAAGCAGGTAACCTATATAAAAAACTATCCTCGTGCCATACACAACCCCATAAACATGAAATACTGCACTTCGCTGCAGTTTCACAGAGAAATCCTAATTAAACTTATACACCAATGGTCTGGGGTATAACCACATTTAGCTGCTTAATTTGAGATGCCTCTAAAGGCAGTTTAATTAAAAGGTTCAATGTTCAGATCTTTCATTATTATTCATTTTTCTTTTAAAATAAAACCTCACTGTCTTTAAAGACAGCATTCCCAGAACTGACATTAAAAACCCAGCAGCTCTTTTTTTTATAGGGTAGGCCAGGGAAGAAAGCTAAAATCCCATTTCCACAACTGGAAGATGGATTTGGTTGTTGCAATCAAGGATCTTAATGCAAAAACTGTACCAGGGCTGCCACAAGAATTGGCGGGTTTTCTCCTTAAGATGCAGAAGGAGCCCAGGCTATGGGTGGAGCTGTGGACAGGCTGAAAGTGGTTGTAAAATTTTGACTATTTATTTATTTGTAATTCAATAGTATTTCTAAACTTGACACATCAAATAAAGCAGCACCTGTCCGTTTGACCTGAAGTCCCTCCAGAAATGTCACTTCCAACAGCCATTTTCAGTTGGCCTTCAGTTACAAAAATGCACTATGAAGTACTTTGGATCACTTGACTTTTAAATTAATTTTCTCCCACTTCTAACAGTTTTGATCCTCAAATTGTAAAAGACCTCTTCATCAAATTCTATTCTTAAAAAGCTTCCTGTGATCTGATAATCTCTTTACACCAAGCTAATTTATAAAGGGTATAAAGCTCTGGATCAGATCCTCGGCTCCAGCAAACCCGCACAGCTCAGAGATCAGCAGTGTTTATCTAATTTATCAGATGAGGACGGGATCCTCCATATACAGAATCACAGAATGGTTTGGGTTGGAAGGGACCTTTCAGTATCATCCAGTTCCATCCCCCCTGCCACAGACAGGGACACCTCCCACCAGCCCATGTGGCTGCAAGCCCCACCCAACATGGCCTTGGGCACTGCTGGGGATGGGGCACCCACAGCTGCTCTGGGCAGCCTGTAAAGAATTTCTTCCTAATATCTAATCTAAATCTCCCCTCTCTCAGTGCAAAGCCTTTCCCCCTTGTCCCCTCGCTACAGGCCCTGGTACAAAGCCCCTCTCCAGCTTCCCCGTCAGCCCCTTTAGGCACTGGAAGGTGCTATAAGGTATTCCCAGAGCCTTCTCTTCTCCAGGTTGAACCACCCCAGCTCTCCCAGCCTGTCCTCACAGGAGCTCTCCAGCCCTCTGACCATTTCCATAGCCTCCTCCAGACCCGCTCCAACAGGTCTGTGTCTTCCTTGAATGGGGGCCCCCAGAGTTGGACACAGTACTCCAGGTGGGGTCTCAACAGAGGAGGAAAATCACCTCCTTTGACCTGCTGGCCGCACTTCTTGCAATGCAACCCAGGAGAAGCTTGGCATTCTGGGCTGCAAGTGCACATTGCCAGCTCACATCCGTTTTGTCACCCACTGCTGTCCCCGAGTCTGTTTTTGCAGGGCTGCTCTCAACGGATCCATCCTCCATTCTGTGCTGATACTGGGGATTGTCCCAACCCATTTACAGGACCTTGCACATGGCCTTGTTGATCTTCATGAGGTTCATATGGGCCCACTCCTGTGGTGGACTCAGGGACACTGGCTTTTGCCACCACCAGCACATGGGGTGCACGGGGCAGAAGACAGGAGAAGTGGGCATCTCCAGCAGCCGGCAGTGCCTTGCCCTCTCTACTCGAACTGCTCCTCCCAATTAAAGGCAAAACAAAGCCCTAGGGAGGCAGGGACTCATTTGTAAGCTATTAATAGACTTGGGCATGAAACAAGAGACAAAACGACCTGCAACAAAACTCTGCGTGCTGGAGGAGGTCATGGTCCTGAACAAACCCAGCCTGGACTCTGCTCTTCTCCCCATCAACATACCCCCAGCTTGGCTTTGCCACACAGTCTCGTTAGCCACTAAGCTAACGTTAAAGCTTAATGCAAAGTGATCCAAGGATCTCTGCTCGGGACCAGTCCCCCTTGCACCTCATATAGAGACAAAGACCCAGATCAGACAGCAGACCCCTGCAGCAGCTCAGACACATCTTAGCTACCTAATGATGGCTATACCCTTACACTTATGACCCTTCAGCCTTATTATTCTTACCTCATCCTCATAACCAGTACGTAAGTGGTCTCTAACCTAAATACTTTATCCTACTGGGAGCCCTGCAGGGTAGGAAAGCACCTCGATCTCAAACAGAGTATGATGGCAGCCTTACAAGCCCAAGTGCATGGACCCAAGCCCACCACTCCCTGCACCACAGGCTCCTTATCCCTTTGACAGTTCACATCTTCAACACACATCTGGCACAATAAAAATTATTTCCCTCCAAACAAGAACAGTTTCAGAGGTTTCATTTCTCCCTGTGTTGGATGTAAAATATCCATTTTAGGAACCAACCTAACTAGGACCATGTCATTCCTAACGACAACACCAAGCCCTGCTAAAACCATAACCATCCCTCTGTTTGCTGGGTATTCCCATACTCTGAAATACAGAAATTTCGTTCTCTGACATAACCATGAAAGCAAGCAAACAGGTTACTTGTTATACATATTAAAATGCCCACAAAAATCACACTTCTGGGAAGCACTTGGGGCTTTCGATTGACCTTCTAGTCTTGGTTGTTTCACGGACACCCCTGTGCCTAAGGGCAGGAGCACATCTCACTACCAAGCATCCCCCCCTGCTGCAGCCCCTGCAGGTCTTCCCAGTCCCTCCAGAATTTCTTCACCCTGGAGAAGTAGTTTGGCATGGAGAGAGGCATCCTTCATTTGCAAATGAAATGTCATTCCTTTGTAAACGGGAACCCTGGAGAAGTCAGAAATCTTTTGGGCATGCACCTTGAGACCATGAAAAAACAAAACCCAGTCAGGAGTCCTCTACCAATGGGCTGGAAACCTTATATATATATAGCCAAAGAAGCAAGCTGCCCCAAATCCACTGTCTGATTACATCCTGCTTCACATCCCAATCCTAGAAAAGCTACTTCAGCTGGACATGCATCTACAAGCCAGCAGTGTCCCCCAGCCTCTCTCCCACCCCACACTGTGCCCTTCACCCACCTGCGAGATGTGGGACCGTGTCTTCTCACTCTCACCGTCCCCCTCTGTTTTATCTGTCAGCAGCCCCTGGACCTGGTACTCCAGGACGTAGCTGTCAATGAAACGCTCCAGCTCCTCGATCTCCTGAGAGCGGCTGCTCCCCGCCTCCGAGGAGGCTGATGCCACCGACGAGTTCTCCATCCCTTCAGGAAAGACACCAAGAACGGAGGGGGCCTGAGAGAGCAAAATAAAAAGAGGTGAGAAATTATTTCCCTGTAATTATAAAAAGGTTAAAAAAACAGCAGCCAAAGCCTATCAGTTACCACGGGCAGGATACTTTTTGCTGTACATCCTCTTTTCCAATAACATTTATAATAATCCTAGGTTGTCACATTTAGAGTTTCCCTGTGTGCAAAACCAGTCCCACTTCTGTAATATTCCTACATCTAAAGACAACAACAGACATTGTGCCTATCCTCCTTCTTAAAATGCAAAATAATGAAAACCTCCAGACACATGCAGAAAAGCAAAAATTACAAGTTTAATTTACAAAGCCCATGGCATTAGCTGTGCTGGATAAGGGTGATAAGCTAGGCATGACAGACAAGGGTGTGAGGAAGAGGATGATAACTGAAAAACTTCTCTAAGATGGTAGCAGTAAATGATGCTGAGTGAACAGCACAATTGTAAATGGTCCAGCAACGACGTTTGCATGTGGAGGTGAAACAGCAATCACACCAGAATTTATTTTTAAAACCTCTCTCTCTCTGCAGGAGAATGGCTCTACAGGAGATGGAGAGGCTTTATGATGCTCTCCTTCCCATGGCTGAATGCCAATCACACCTTAAGGAAAAGAAACCATCAGCTCCTGTACCTGGGCTGGGCATGTTTGCACATGAATTAAGCTTTGAACCAATGTCTTGTAGTAAGTCTCATGCTCCTCCTCCCCTGCGGCTGGGAAGGAGAAGACACAAGAGATCCCACCACACTGCAGGACACAAGGACTTAATCCTTCACCCTCTCCTTCACCAGGAACTGGTATTGACTGTATGTTTTGAGACTAGTATAAAATTACCAAGCAAATTCGGAGTGAGTCACATGCCACCCAGAAGGGAAAGCAAAAAAAAAAAAAGAAAAAAAAAAAAAAAGAAAAAGAAATCTGTTCTCAGCTCATGTAATTTCCAGCTCCTGAACTATTTCTCATCTGTCACTTCTGAACAATTGTGGCTTCATTTGGAAACTGCCAAGAACGAGCAGTTCTGGCCTAAGGATTTCATCTGCTCAAGGAATTATTCCCAAATGTGCCTGGACTGTCAAAAAGGTTCATTATGTAGATCAATATCACACATTAGCTCCTGAACAAAAATCATGTGGCATATTAAAAAGCAGAACGAAAGAAAAATAGACAAGAAAAAAAAAAGAGGAGCCCCAGAGAGCACAAAGCCCTCAAGGAGGGCATGCTTCTCCCCTTTTAGCTAATTAGTGCCAATTACCATATGGAAACCATCAATTATTAAATAGAAATTGCTGAAGAAAGAGTTGGGAGAATAGGTGGCTGCAAGGAGTCCTGGAGGGCAGGATGGCGTGGGGAAGTGACCATGTGAGGCAGGGGACAGCTGATACAGGTGACATCACCTGGGATGCAGCACAAGAGTCAGTGGTCATGCTCCATCCCCTGGGGCCACACAGCACAAACACAAAGGGGGTTTGCCTATTTTAGTTTGCTGTGGGTTTTTTAAGGTGGCACTGGAGGCAAACAAGCTCAGGGCGCTGCCCCAGGGATGCTCCCCCTTGAATATCCATGATAAAGTACAAAGCAGAGCAATGGCTAACAGGACTCCACTTGCAGGGGGGGGGGGGGGGGGCTCACCACCACGGCCAAACAGCATTTTGCTGATTAGCAACAGCAGAGATGGCAGACTGAGAAGGAATGGGTTTGTCAGAAGCCACCAGATCCAGCAAATGAGCAAGACCCATGTATCTGAGAGATTTATGGATCTCTAGTAGGCAACTCTAAATTATCTCACAGCACCTTCACCTCTCTGTACAGAAAACCAGAACTTTGCAGGAAGAACACTCCCGAATGTTTAAGGGTGACGAGCTACCCCAGACACCTGAGATAGGATCATCATTGTACACAAAGATCCCTAGAGCAGATGTCCAAGCACGGACAGCGAGTTGGTTGGCATCTAACCCTCGTAATAAGATAAAAGACTAACAAGTCACAGCCTGTAATCTTCTTTATATGCTTGGTGTGCACCAAGCCAGTGTGAATCACATAATGACACAGAGACTGGCCACCCAACATGGACGTACTGGTGGGCCAGAGCCACTGCCAATATGCCACTGTCACCCAAACCAGGGTGTCAGTAAAGAGGCTCAACAAGCAAAGGAACATCTTGACTTTGTGGCATCTCACGGCACTCCCTGGTAGCGACCAGCTCTGGGTTTTCTAAATTTGTCCTTTGAATTCCCCCTCTGACCACACTCCCTTCCTATATGGGAGTTCATCATTAGCACCACACGTGCCTGATCCCTACGGAGTGAGGTAACATCCCAACTTGATGCTAAACCTCCTTTGGGCAAGTAGCTGAACTACAGACCTGAAGTCTTCTCCAGCCTGAATGGTTTTACAATTCCATGAGATGATGTTCAAGGACTTCATCGCTTAAATTCTGCTTTGCTCTCCCAGCCTACTTCCCATACTTCTTTCTGAGCAGTCTCACCCATTTTACATGAGTCTCTCCCACTTGTCATGCAACTGCCTTCTCCAGTTCCACCAGCCCACCCAGAGATATCTCAGCGCTCAGATGAGGGTTGTTTTGGTCACCATCCCCTAGAAGCTTTTTCAGCTACTGGGCTCTACCTAATTCCACCAAGTGTGAGATGCACATATATAAAACATGCTTGACAAAACCAAACCAAGATAATCACGAGTTTACAGAGGCCCATTTGCTGGTTCTTGGTTCAAGCAGCCTGGCCCTTCAAGCAGGACAGATTCTGGAGCACAAATGGTGGCCCTTCCTCCTTGGCAGGAGGAATCTTGGGAAGCCAAACATCCTCCTAGACCCAGACCAATTCAAGTCTACCTGCAAAGGTTTACTCTCCACACTAAAGCTAAACCTCCTCTCTCTTTCCAGAATTAACAATCTCTGCCAGGAAGGTGGTGTAGGATGGATGGTCTCCTGCTCTTCTTGGTGCCACCTGTCAGGAAACTTCTGTGCCTGGAGCAGGTTTCCCATTATGCCTCACCTTCAAACAAAACATGCATGAACAAGAGGTTTTCAAAGAAAAATCCAAACCCACATCTGAGCATCAAAGCGGCTGATGTCTTCCCAAACCGAGAAAACACATGTTTTTGAGAGCTCTTCAGGGAGTGGTGGTCCCTTGGATCTGTGTTGGCACAGTGCCTACCACCAAGGATTCCCAGACCCCAGATACACTCCTTAGTGATAATTAACGGAGAACAACCTCAAATGCACACTTTTTTCCTGTTCCCTCCTCTCTCCCTACTTTATCAAAGCACAAAGTCTGTAAGTTTTGGGGGTCTGAAAACTGCCTTCCTAACCTTTCCTACAAAGCCCATGCTATGTTCTTTACTGCGACCATAAAACAAGGAGTCAGCAGCAGAAAAAGTCAATAGATGTGTAAACTGATTATTATAACTTAGTAACTATGAGCATTACTTTAATGTATAATTATTATTAATAGCTGTTATTAAGAGTGATCTAAATGGGGTTCTTGCTCTAGCAAGATTATATAGTTTATGGCAATTATACAGTTTTACCCTTAATCAGCAAATAAACTCAGTAAGGAAGAGCATTTTTTGTGACGTTGGTACATTCATTCCCCTTCTCTCAAAGGTGTTCCAGGCTTGCTGAACTTGCGGGAGCAAGGGGTGAGTCTGAAGAGGTGAAGAGCAGCAATGGAAGGAACCCATTTGGGGGAAGATGGGTGGGGGGCAACAGCACAAGGGGAACTTGCAACCAAAACGACGTAGAAAAGGTGAGACCGTGATGAGAAGACAACAGACATGCAGGGACAGCAAAGCATTTCCATCAGCTCACTGCGGTCTGGGCGAAAGGACCCCATGCGAACATCTTCCCCCAGGGAAGATGCTCCAGCCACCTTCTCTCCAGCACAACAAGACAAAGCTTCTCCAAAACCTGGACTGCAGCAGCCTGGCAGCGCCGAGGCAGCACCACAGGGCAGCCTTACACAGCTCTTCCCCCAGGGTGGGACCCACCGGTGCCCCAGCCATCCCAAGGGAGCAGGGACTCCAGCCCCAAACAAACATTCCTTGAAGTGAGGAGTGGGGGCTTTTGGTCCAAAACATGCTGATGTGGCAACCTTTCCAGCAAAACTGCTGCCCATGAAGAGATCTTCTTAAAACAAACGTTGCTCCAATTCAGCAAGACAATCCAACATCTTAACCTCCTGTTAAGCCAACAACTGCACACCTTCTCACTCCTACCCAAAGTCCAAGCCGGTCAGGCATCAGACAAGAAAACAAAATAAAGAGGTTGCTTTTGCCATTTTTTTGCTTCCATTGGACGGATGCTGAAAGCCTAAAATGCTTTCTCACACACGACAAGCGTCTTTGAAGGCCACAGCCTTCAAAGACAAGAGAACCAGGAGCACCACACTATCACTCGCACCCAAACAGTGAGAGCTGGAAGGGGATTTACCTGACAATTACCCTGCCAGGAGGTAACACTCAGTGCTGACTCCTAGGTAAGATGACTGGAGAAGAGCTCTGAAATACAGAGTTCAGGCAGAACTGCTTTATGTGGTACTTAGCATCAGGGTTCTCCAGGTTTAGGCACCTATATAAAAATTTGATTACCAAAAGGTTCAATGACCACCAAATCTCAATAAATGGCAAGTGCCCAGCGCATCTTTCCAACCACCTGCCTCAGCTTTTAGATATGGGTTTAAGTGACTCACTTAAGGTATCCGAGTTGAAAAACCCATGTCTATTCCTTACTTATGCTCCAGTTAAATACTGAAAATTTATCCCATGCCAATCCTCTGTTCCTCTGCAATTCCGATACAGGCAGAAGGAACGCAGAGTGGCCTCTCTCCGTAGAGGATTTATTCCCCAGAATGCCATCGCAGGCCAGCCGCTGGAGAGGGAGGCTGTGACGGGCTCCAGAGCCACCCTGACAGGTCACTGAAAGCCTTCTTCTTGCCATATGGGATTTATCATCCCAGGTTTTTCTAGGAACAAGAGATGCTTCCTATAAAAGGCTGTCACAGTGCAAATTGTTCATGTACCAACGCAGCCACCTCCTTTTACTCTTCTGTGGTAGGACATCCAGTGTCCCTCTCACTTTCATTCTCCCTGGGGAGTTTATAATAAATAAATTTTAAATCCTGCTGTGATCCAGCAGGTCCTTTCTCCTCTGAGGCATGTGGGACATGAACCAAGCAGCACCCCAGCAGCCCATAGGTTTATTTATCTGTGCCTGCATGGGATGAGGGTAAAATCAAACTGAAGAGAACCCCAGCAAGACTCAGGGAAAGGCTCCAGCGCCAGCCAGCAGACACCCCGTGAGCAACCAACAGTTTTCACATCCCTTGTCCACCCTCCAAAACCCACCCCATCGCTCTCCGCTCCCTACAGCGAGGACCTGTTGGACATCACCTCTCAGCCAGATAACACCCTCTTCTGCTTGGTGCTTTGCTGGGGCAGGGCAGAGAGGATCAGCACGTGGTCAAACCCTCCATCATCACCTCCCCCACACTTCTCCAAAGCCACTGCTGAAGTGCACAAGGAAGGAGGTTCCTTCAGCCCCAGACCTGGGAGAGATACTTCAACCACACATACCAGGGCAGAGCAGCTGGTGCAGAACAACTCTCCTAGTTCTCATCAGGTCAGGTGAAACCCTCCGTGTGCTTTGACCCTGCAAATAACCGTCCACCAGTTGACACTGGCAGCAGTTCATGCTGACGGACCTTTGACCGTCTGTGCTTGGGGTTTGAACCCCTGCCTACCAGCACGGCCACAGCCGGGGGGGCATCGGGTTTGCTTCCCAGCATCTCCTTTTAATGAGCTCCTTCAGCAGCAATATTTTCTCTCTCCTAATCCAGCCCATTTCCAACAACAAGTAATTAGCAACGTGTCTTTCTAAAGCAGCGAGAGCATCCCGGTGAATGAAACGAGCAGTTTATCTTTATTGCCGGCAGCCAGCTTTTGTATCCAGCAAGCTGCAGGAACAGTTACTATGGAAAATGAAAGCAATCGAGATGAACCAAGACTCCCCGCATCCAGGTATTGCTGCATCTCCACGAGCACAGATGAAGCATCATGTGTCTGGTTTGGATTTGCTGCTCCAAAGCCAGTATCTTTCGGAATGCCAAAACATAAAGTGCAGCAATGTAAATTATTATACCCTGGATCCGACCCTTTTCTAATTAAGATGTAAACACCTCTGAAAACCACCACTGCTGGAGCTAGCCTTAGGCTTTTCAGATACTGATCCATCCACGGCTGGCTAGGCATTTTATATATTTCATCATCCTCCAGTCTCAGGTCTGGTACCCGGCGATGCAGAAAAGCCCAAGTGACAGGACAGGAGCCCAACAGCTGCCACGTTGCAGTGCCATCCATGAGCCTGGCTTGCAACTGAGTGGGCGAATGCCACAGCGCATCAAAACAGAGCCATTAAAATAAACACTGAAATAAAGGGAGCAGGGAAGGGAGGGGAAAAGAGGCAGTGCAAAAGGCCACAGAATCTGGCCCAAACCAGCTGCCCTGACACAGTGATCCAGCAAGAAAGGGAGAGGAATAACCAGAAAGCCAGAAAACCCTTGTTCTCACCCAGAGAATAATTTATTATGTAGCTTGCTTCACTGCAATGAGGAATGTTTTGCAGTTGGGAGGTGGATTTTTTTTTTCTTTTTACACAAAACCAAAGCCTCATCACCCTTAGGACCAAAGTCTTTCAGCATGTCAAATCTGTGCATGAGGCTGGAGAGGTTTTCCACCAGATGGGCTTCCTTGCCCAAGTGGAGATGTTACCTTTGGCTTGTGATGCATGTTGCCAAGAAAAAGAAAGGAAAACCCAGCATACAAATAAGAAAACTGCTATCTGAACTTCAGGGGGTGAATGGAGGTGAGTTTATGGGCCATCTGACAGACATCAGTCCCACCCTGCGGTGGGATGCTCCACTACACGGGATGCCAGGGCAAGGAGTCTGCTGGAGCATCACTCCAGCTGCAGCACAACAGCAAGGCGTGCTCTCCGTCCCCTGATTTTGAGACAAATTCAATATATGGAAATACATCAGCATGTCTAGAAATAAAACCCAAAACAGGTAATAAAAAAACCTCCAACCACCAAGACCTGAACCAAGAACAGCCTTTTATAACCTACCTCTACATTGCTGATACTAGAAACAATGAACTTGAGTCAGACATAATCCATTTTCACATTCTCTGCTTCTGCTAAAAGCTAAGGGAACAAGAGTCCACGTTACATCTTATCATTGTTATTTTTCACCTTTACAAAGGAAACGTTGCCAAATAAAAATGCTTGAAGAAATAGCCAAAAAGCACAGATCTAACTCGTGCTCTATGAACTCCTCTTTGGACCTGCGCTGTTTCTCCTTCAAGAGCACAAGGCATCGCACCGGCAGGCTGGGTAGGACATGCTGGTTGCAGGAATTATACTAGAAGACATGAATGAAGGAAGTTCTCCCACCAGAAGAGCTTGTACATGTACACCGTGCACACACATGTGCCCTGTCATGACGCATGCTGCAGGTAGCAACCCTCAGGCAAGCGATACTTGTATTTCGCCCAGCTCCTCCACAGTCCCAGGGGGTAAGCCCCGATCCTCGGTCCCAGGGGGTAAGCAGCAGCCAGGGTGCAAAACTCCCTGTGCAGGCAGCACTCTGCAGGCAGAGAGCACAGCCCACATCCTAAATAAAAGTATTACAATAACGAGCTGATCCGTACACTTTATAATCGCACGTTTCAACCGTGGGCTCACACGCCAGCACCGGCTGCCACGTACTGTCTTTTCCAAATAACCAAAGGGAAACCATTATCAGAAAGTAAATCTTTTCTTTCCAGGCACCCAGGCAGTATAATGGGCACTTGGGCTGTGAAAAGCCCAGTAATCCTAAAAGATACATCCAACTCTAAGTTGAGATGTCAATCCGCTGAAGTAATCCATCCCACAGGTGCCTGCTGGTGGGGAGGGATGGGGCAGGAGCGGCATCCCCTGGTCAGCAGCAGGGCAGGCGTGGAGGGTGCTTAATCCCTATTAAACCATGCCCCTAGTTTGCTGGCAAAGAGCATTTTTGCACCCGTATGCTGGCTTTTAGCAGCATTCAGAGGACATACCTCGGCCACCAGCCAAAACACCAGAGCTGCCACTCCGGACGGGTGGAGGGGATTTTATGCTAGGAGCCACCAGCTGGTCCTCTCCTCCTGGGAATCGTAGAATCATCGAATGGTTTGGAAGTGACCTTTAAAGATCATCTAGTCCAAACCCCTGCAATGAGGTTCCTGCTGCTCCGACCAAGGGGAACAATCTTTCCCAGCCTCAGATTCGGTGATATTTGGGCTTGGATTACACGAGCAAACCAAGCTGTAGATTTCAAGGAGAGACAATTCTCTACGATCCAAGGCTGGCCTTGCTCACAAGGGATCTCTGTGCAGTCTGCCCAACATGAGCTGTCGAACTGGAACTGGAAAGAAAAATAATCCAGAGTAAACCTCTGTCGTTTTGCAGAGGAAAAAGAAAATAAACAGCTTACCATGCCCCTCTCTGAGCTAATTAAACTCATTTGAAAGACTCCATGCACAAGTAAGTATATTCAGAGATCTCCTGAATCTTTAATTACCTTCAGTGCTAAAAAAACCAAAACCCTTAAAACCCCCACTCAACAACACCCACAAACAAACAAGATTTCCAAAACCTGCCTCTGGATCCTGGACCCCCGCTCCTCCACCGCATTCAAATGTTCGAGCTATAAAATAAGCAGCAGATTGGCTTTTACATCATGGCCACCCTGGGAGCATCAGCCATGGACCTGACTGATTTCCCATACAGGCAGTGGCCATGGCACCACCACCCATGAGAGCTCCTGAATATCTAGTGGAAAGGAATTTGGGAAATAGGCAATTCTTTACATGCAGAAGGAAAAGAAGTCCCTTCCTCATAATGCTTCTGGTCTAATAATAATAAAGAGGCAGGGAACCAAACAAAGCTCTGAGGAAGCACAAAGGGACAGGAAAACCTCTGGGGTTGGTGTCCAACACCATGCGAGCAAATCCACTGTGACGCTGAGCTGGCCAGGGAATGGGGACATCAGTGTCAAAAAAGAGTTGAGCTTTCCAGGACCGCTGTCCCTGCTTCTGGCCTCCTCCAGATTTAAGTATATAAGAGCTGCAGCCGCTTGCAAAGACAGGGAAAAAGCCACAAGCAGCATCCCATGTCCTACCTACCTGTTGAACTTTCTGCTTGGGGGAGAATGAAGGAGTACGACACACACCCCAGAAAGGCATCCAACCTTCACACATCTAAGGAATTTAAGAACAGGTTTTTGACCCGGGATTGTGTTGATCACCAAAGCCTTCCCTTCACCTGGGGCCGGACAGAGTGTCCTCCTTAGCTCCTGGCCACACACACTGGACATGGTCCAGACAGCTGGTTTCCATCCAGCAAAGTGACTGTGTTATGGAAAAGCAATCCAACCAGAGGGACTCTCTGCATTAAACGCGGCTGCCTGAGACTACTGTGGGCAAAGGGCATCACCTAAGACAGCTCTCACTGCTTGGAAGGATGCCCTTGCAGACCCTAAATACATTTTTTCAGCCTATGAGGATCTCCTGCACATTCTCCCACATAGTTTCCCATAGCAATCAGGAGAGCAAATGTGACACCCAGGTTTTGCACCAGGCTCCCAGCAGCTACCCTGGGAAGGGACGTGACCCAGTGCGGGTACCACAGCACCCACCAAGGCTCCTGCTGAGCCAGCGGATGCTGCTGCGTGGCAGAGATAGGCTCCAGCTCCCTGTGGACCCACCACGCTGGCTAAAGCCCCAGCAGCAGGCAATGTCCAGCCCTGGAGAGGGCTCCCCAAGTTTCTCCAGACCCTCTCCAAGTTTCACTTTGCCTAAGTGGCACAGATCGATGACACAAGCTTAACCCTCCTCTCAAATCCATCCCCAGCTTTTAGCTCTGTCCAGTGGCTCATGAGACAGCTTGAACCAATTCACCAGGATAACCCCTCCCTCAAGGAACTAGTCCACAAATACCAAGGCAAAGCACCTCCCCAGACAGGAATTTTCGGAAGTTACTGGCCAGCCACCAGAGCCTTTTTGAGGCTTGAAGTGCATTTTTTCACAATCACTCCCAGACTACCACTCTGCCGGCTGGATGCTCTGCAGCAGCAGTGAAGGCACACATCTCCCCAGAAGCCCCACTCCCCCTTTGGTTATTCCCCTCCCTGAATCACAGCAAGTGAGGGGTTGTAAGAAGCCAGCGATAAAGATGGGAAGAGCAGCCTGCCAAACCCCAGGGGGTAAAGCTGCTGCACTTGCACGGCTACACTTCTTGCCCAGGGGACCACTGTGTTTGATTAATAAGAGGTAAATGAAGCAGCTCAACTCAGCTGAGCCTGGAGGACAGGGAGGTTTTCATTAATACAAAGCAAACTGCAAGACAGGTACTTCCAGGACACGACAGCTGACCTATTTTGACATGAACATGAGAACAAGTGAGCTTTGGGAGTGTCTATTTACCTCCACCAGCAGCAACAACAGTCTGGATGACTGGCCCAGATCAAGACAAGATGCTGAGCCTTGGGATCCACCAGCCCTATGTCCTAACATGCCCTGCTGTCAGCATCCTCAACATCACCCCCTTCTGCCAACCTCAGCTCTCAGGCACCCTGCTGAGCCCCAGCATCACTGCTGGTGTCCTGGGGACAGGAACCTCAAGTTCATCCCAAAATGTCCTTGAGCTGCTCTTTATGAAATGCTCCATCCATCATGGACCCAAGTGCAACACGTGCTGCACGTGTGATTGGGATGTATCGCTGGCTCCTCCACCGTGCCGCACTTCCCTCTCTTGTAAAATGCAACAAGCCCTGTTTGGATTTACCTTAAATGCTTGGCTTTCCCTTCTAGCTCAGGGAGGAAGAAAGAGGTCTTGGAACTTCAAGGTGCTACTGCATGGAAGGCATCACAGATCTAGAAGGTCTTTGATGAACGTCCGTTTGGCCTTATCAGAATGCCCCTGGGGTACCTGCACTCGGTAAAAACCCAGCAGCTCAGAAAAAGCAGACCAAGAAGGCATCAAAAGCAGCTTTTTCCCCAAAAACACAGCCTGGCCAGGGATAGTGCCAGGAATACTTATTTTGGTAAGTTTGACTCCTGACCCAAAGGAAACACTGTTTCTACAGGGTTGGATGATGACTGGAGGACCTGGGACCACCTGCAGATATCAAAGACCAACAGGATCCACCTTTCAGGCTAGCTGTGTCCACCCCAAGACTCCGCCTGCAGTAGAAAACCCATGAGCCATGCCTAGGACCAACCCCCAAACAGCAACTGGGGGACCGAATGCATGAGGACAACCCAGAAACACATCCACGAATTAGTTTTACACTACTTTTTTGTTCTTTCGTTGAAGGGTCCTTCACGTTCATCATGAAGGTCCTCCCGTGAAAAACTCCACCATGCAGCAGCCCCACTGAATACAGCTGCAGGGACCAAACGAGTTCAACCCAGGCCACGTCAGCATCTGAGAAAAGTCCCCTCCTGCACCTCCCTGCACTGGCCAGCCTCTGCTTACACCGAGCAATTAACAGCCCCGAAGTTAATCATAACGAGAACATGGGGGGAGGACTGCAATTGCAACAAAGGGAAGCAGCATCAGCAGTTTCAGCAGGAACATCATAGCAGGACGCCTGCTGTTCATGTATCTTTGACCTAAGAGGTACAAAAAAAGAACCCAAACTATTCAGCTTTGGGAAAAAAAGAGGTAAGGGAGAATTTGATTAATCAAGAGACTGCATAATGCTATACATCCAGATGGTATCTCACACTAAAGGGCCTTGCAGGTGGAAGCCCACTGTTGCCAGCTCTCAGATGCCTGTACAGTGCAGGTCTCATGAGGGCATCTGAGGGATGTTTATGACCCACCAATTAACTAGCTGAGCTTAACAAGGGCCTGGAAAAGGCACTTCTGGAATAAATTACACAATACAAGTGATCAAGAAAATAAACTCTGCGCCTTAGCCCTGAGTTACTGCAAGCACCTGGAGACTTCAGAGGAAGACACAACAAATGCCAATGTTACCACACCATGCCGGGACTTGGGGCAGGCTCTCCCCGCTCCTCAGGGCTCTTCCCTCTTAGAGGGACCTTGGAGAAACCCTGTGCTGGCGGAGGACCCCCAGTCCACAGGAACACCCTGCTGCTGGTGAGCACCCACACACAGCCATGACATCCAGAAGCAGCCTAATGCTTTCCAGCACCAGGAACCAGAGGTGACACCTGGCACTCCAGCCCCAGGTGTCCCCTCCTCTGGCATGGGATAAGGGTCATGTTTCTGCCACACTTTTACAGAAGCAAAAGGCTGAACCCATCAAGTAATAATTATAATTTTAAAAATCACTTGTTTGCCAGCAGCCCAACTTTGACTTCGTGAATTTTAAATAGTTTTGGTCAAGTCATTGCAGCCAAAACACTGGGAAGAAAACGCTGGAAAGAGTTCTTTCACTTTTTTTTAGGGTTTGGAATTTTTAAACAAAGGGGTTTTACTTTCATTTCACGGTGATGTACGCTAAATTTCCACAGCGCTCTATTATAGTGTAAAAAGACTTAAAAACTGATTTAATTTTGGACTGAATTAAGCCTCTTTGATTTGACATTATTTTGTTTCCTGTTTTAATGAAATAAAAATACCTATTTTCACTGTCCCCAGTTAAAAATCCTCTTATCCCCCACAATTACCCTTACTATTGTAATTTTTCTGCAGGCTAATTAACTGGAAAAACAGAAAATACAGTTAGCATCAATTATTTGCACTATCCAATCTATGCGCTGATGTTGAGGAGTATCCAGAATATCTGAGGATAATTTGGGGTACCCCACCCAAAGGATGCAGCAATGCTCCAGGACAGAAGACGTAAATTGAAGTGTTACTGCAATTCACATATATGCTAGAAAGTCACAGGAACCTCAGGAAACTTCACATCGGGGTTTGTTTGGTTGTGGGTTTTTTTTTTTTCCTCCAAAGAAGAGGGGAATATGGAAAATGGGAACCCACATCCCCTCAAAGAGAGGGGGGACTGCTGTAGCCCCAGTTCTGGAGGCAAGGTGTGATGCATGGCACAATCCCAGTGCCAGCCCTCTTGGGCCTTATCTTCCCAGCAATCCCTCTGTTTTGACTTGATCCCAGCAACTCCACAGGCTGCTCTGCCCCAGGAGAAAATATTTACTCTCCAGTGACTATCAGGCATTGCACAAGATAACACCCAGGGCTGCAGAAACCCCAACACACATAAAGCCTCTCTGATGCTCAGATGATGCCCAGCTGCATCCTCTCCCACTCCCTTTCAGGTCAAACTGGATCTTGTACATGACACGGGGATTAAAAACTCCAGGTGCTCAGGATAATGGTGCTGACTTGTTGTTTTTCAAACGACTCTGCCACCAAGCCCCAGCGGTGCTGCTAACCTCTCTTGATCTCGTCAGGTGGTTCAACCGGGAAGCTTAGCGGTAAGCCCTGCTCCTGCAAGGAGGCACCGAGTTATGTCAGGTTATTCTCTGCCCAACGGGGACTGCAGAAGCTTTCCGATAGCACAGGGGTAACTCCCAACTTCAGTTTTCAGAAAGAAAATTAAGTTTTTAAACGGACAGAACTCACCCCAAGATGCAATGTTTTGTTGTTGGGTTGGGTTTTTTTTTTTTTCTCTCTGAGGCTTTATTTTACTTCTGTTGAAGTAGCTGTTAAATCCTGTTAACATGCTGCAAATCCCTGTCTTGCTGAAAAAGAATGTGGCACCTTTAAACGGTAACTGGCCTGTATCTGTACCCAGAAAACCCCCTATGAACAGGAGAGGGAGCAGGTAGGGAAGGAAGAATCAGCAGCAGGGAGTGCAGGGCAATCGAAGTGGTCTGGCAGAAGGTAAAAAAAAAAAAGGGATAGGGAACAACAATAAAAAAATGGGATAGGCAACAACAAGAAAAAAGGTATAGGCAACAACCCTGCATCCACAAATGGGGCAGAAAGCATCAATGCACAATTTTCACCCATGAACTACAGCGGCCAGAGGATTTCTGCAGTAAAGAGGATGCATGTGTACAGTCAGGGCAGGGGGAAGAGGGGGTCATGGTGAAGAGCTGAGTTGCAAGCGAACACATGCAGGGGGAACACCTGGAAGGTACGACAGGCTAGGGCCACTAAACCCAGCAGGATGGCCGTCAGAACAGGAAAGGCAGTTAACACGTATTGCACTGTATCTGGCTACAAACCTTATTCTCTGGCTTTACCTAGCCTGAGCAAATGCATAATGTTATTAAAAGACAGATGAGAAATCAAACAGCAGTTGGACAAACCAGGGAAGCCTCCTGAGAGCCAAGGAAACGTGCACTATCTAGGGAAGAGTGAGATTATAATAATTAGGTCAGTTGGTGATAAGCCTTCTCAGTGCACACATGCACACACAGGCTGCTGCCGTGATAGAAAGTGGTGATGTCCCTGAGGAGCTGAGAAAGCCAACAGCAATATGTCAGGGGCATGGAAAGGGCTGGTAGCAGAAAGACCTCCAACAGCAAAGCACTGCAGCCGCTCACCTCAAGGTCTTGGGATCACAGCAGCAGCATGGGAAACCACATATTAGAAAATATTAGGAAATTCCTTCACTGTGAGCATGGTTCAGCACCCAACTGGTGACCCAAGGGGGTCTGCAGTCTCCATCCTTGGAAACAGCATCAAGACTCAGCTGGATGAGGCCCTGAGCAGGCAGGTTTGATGCAGAAGCTGGCCCTGCACAGAGGGCTGGACCAGAGGACTCTCAGAGCCTACTTCAATCCAGAGTAATGCCAGGATCTCTCCTAGGGAGATCTTTCCTTAGCCCAGACTTCCAGGACAAAGTCACCAGGTCTTACCTCCAACTTAATCAAAACTAGAAGAAAGCTCTTCCCAGCAGCAAGTGGCCCAGAAGTCCAGGCTGACCTTTAGTAGAGGTAACAGAGTTTGATGTGAAGCTCAAATACATGACAATCACTCACAGCCAGCAAAGCTCCAGGAGGCAAAGAGGATGGTCCTGTACAGCCTACGCACGCACCTTTCCCTGTAAAAAGGGAGCCAGAGGCTTTCTGTTATCCATCGCTTCCTTCCTGGACGTTTGCCATCAGCTCTGCCCATCCTGGCAGCCTCGGAGCTCAAGGACTTGAAAGAACCCCAGCTACAGCCCCAGAGCGGGAGCTGCACTGAGCTCACGGCCAGCTGTTTGACACTGGACGGAGCACGCAGGAAAGGGAGACCAACGAGGAAGATGTGCTCACTGCCCTGACCCCCCTTCTCTCCTTAACCCCACCTGTACCTCGCAAAAGCCATCACCGGGCTCCGACTCGGCCACCCCACACTAGGGCCAACCCTCCAATCCAGAAGACAGAAACAAGTCACCCAGTGCTTGGGCTTTAGGGTCTCCCTCCAGATGGTGACTTGCATCAACACCTCCCCCACCACCACCACCACTTTCAAAAAACTTGGTTTTGTCAACAGTGAAGGCAGATACTCCTTCACTGGTGTCTCCAACATTTTTTCTAAGCTGCTTCTCTGCGAACACCTCACCAATACTCCCGCTTGCCCCTACAACCTTCATCGGCTCCCTGGACAGCTCAAGGCAACACACACCCCAATCTGAGACGCTCTTGTGAAGCCTCACGCTTTCAGACCACACAGCTGTCCCTCCAGTAAGCTATGTTGCTACCAGCAAGCTTTTCCCAACTGCCGAGCATTCCACCAGTACATGAATTCCACCAGGACTTAACTACTTCAGAGACTGATCGATCGAAGTTAAACCCAACCTTCACACCAGAAGAGTATCCTACAGACTCAGCTGCCCTGCACGCGTTTCATGTAACCATGAAGTTCCTGCAGTCACTACGGTTCACTAGTCAGCAACCAGAAGCCCCCCCTTAAATACACACAATATTTTTCCATACTCCTGGGTCATGCACAAAACCTCATGCACGATCTCACATTCAGCCTGCAAGCTCCTCTCGTTAGCTTCCCGACCGGTGCTCCCATTTGGTTGTGTACTCCAACCGACCTCCAGCACATTAGAAAACAGGGGCTACAACTTCTCGTGTACTTTGAATCCAAGTTCACTGGTTTTTTGTTAAAATAATTGGCTAATCAAACCCACTGCTTCCAAGCTGACATTCCTCCTAATGCTTTAATCAATAAACAGAGATGCTCAGAAGAGAGCTAATATGGCCTGAGTGAGCGCAGGTGCTGCGAGGACAAGGCTACAGCTTTTCATTCGTGTCCCTGGATGACGTGGAAGAGACCTGAGAAGAGAGAAGCCGAAAGCACACAATGGATGTGTCTACTGTAATGAACCGGATAAACAGAATCAAGAAAGTAAGTGGAAAATACAATCTGAGGCTGCTCAGCCTATGGAGCGGAGGAGAGGGAGGCTTTATTGGTGGCTGACACTTCCCGTCAAGCTCACTGTAACGCTTGTAGATACGTGGAAAAGGTCAGAAGCATTAAGGGACCGAGGGAAGGACTATCAACAGATCCACCTCTTGACACACAGTCAGACCCGAGAGTCACACCACCAGGTGCTTTACAACGACCACACTGGTTAACTAACGGCCTCTGACAGGTTCATGATTTGATTGGATTTCTTAAAAGAAAAGAAAAAAACATGAACACAAGCAAGCAAAACCCAGGCTGGGTTACTGAGGCATTTCTAGGTGATGACCAACTTCAGACCTCGCAGCACACCCTACACCTCCACGCAAATACTCACCTTGGCTGCTCAACACCCACAACACTTCAAGTTTTTTCACAACATCAGCCACCACCTTATCACGAAGAAAGGTTAAAGTGCTTCCCATAAAACTTGACTTAACGCCTGTATTGTCTCACAACAGCCAGAATTAGACAAGACAACACGATGCCCCCAGGCACCCACGTTCCACCTGCTGCAGGGGGCTGGCCCAGGGACTCAAGGAAGGAGAAGTATGATCTGACACGGGCATTACAAGAAGCAATAGGCTTAGTTTTCTGGGGGGTCTTGTAAAAATATCCGGACATTCTCAGAGTTTGCATTTACTTAATAGAGACAGCTTAACCCCCAGCATACCCGTTAGCGTACACCCGTATTTGTTGACTACCAGACCGAAGAGATGGCTTCCTTCCAAAGTGCTTCCTTCATCTTTCCAACCACCCTTTTTCCTTGTGTATTTATGGCTGCACCACCAGGAGACAGCCTCCTCCATGCGTTTCCCATGGCAAACAGCACCTTGAGAAGGTAAGCAATGTGAGGGGCAGGTGAAACCTGCCTCCTGCAAGGGTCCCACACCTTCTCCAGAAACATCTGGCTGAACTGGACGGGTCTGATTCAACAGAGATCCCAATAAAGATCAAATGTAATTTCTGGGTCCTGGGCTCTGTGCTCCTTACCCCAAGATTTTCTGCTGTTCTGGGGCACTTAGCATGATACCTTTGCCACCAGCAAACACACTTGGCTGTTCAACATGAGGACTCCCAAGTAGCCCCTAGGCACTTGGAGGTACCTTAGCAGTGCTTCAGCCGTGCTGCAGAAGCTTGGTCTGGCCCTGCTGAGCAAGCCTAATATCATCAAGCTATTAAAAGCTCTGCTGGCCCCGATCCCATGACATGAGGCCATCCCTCACCATGCCAAAAGGCCTCAGTTTTCAGTCCTTCTCCAGCAGCTGGCAACAGCAGGGTCTCGACGAAGGTCCATACCAATAATTACAACGCTTGCTGCCAAATGAGGTGTTAATATACACCAAAAAAAAGCTTGAATATTGTGATCACCAAAGAAGTCCTTGCTCACGGAGTATGAGCTCCAGCAAAGCCACGTCTGGAGTCACCAATGTTCTACCAAAGGCTTGCGAAACTAAAATTCACCACTCACTGTAATTCAGCCATGTCAAAGTGGGATCAAATGCTGCTGCATGCACCACACAGACCAAGAGTGAGGACAGACCTGTCACCATAAGCTACCGGAGAAACAGTGCCCAATCTCCAGCAACACCTGCTCACAAAAGATTGCTCCCTGCCAGAGCCAACCCAGGAGCTGAGAGACCACCCGGGAGAGTGACCGTCAGCAAAGGACAGTAAAGGCATGGGACTGCCGCCGTGGAGGTAAGATCTGCCCAGCATGGATTCCATCACATACATCCTCAGCAGAGATCCCATCATGTACAAATTACTACTCCTGAGAGTAACAATTTGAGAGAAGATAAAATCTGAGACAAAGATTAACGCCTACTCCAAGTACTCTATAAAACAAAGGAAGAAGCAATGCATGATGGAATTTCCTGAGCAGATCAAAATTTCCTTCAAGGTTTGAGTCCCTGGGTTTGGGAGGGAGAGAAAGGCTTCTGGGGGGCTTGGGAGTCTCTTCTTCTTTTATTTTCCCTTTCTCCCCTTTGAAAAGAAGCAGTGTTTGCAGCCAACTGTGCTGGCTTCCAGGACAGGAGAACAATTAACCCTGAAACTAATGCACTTGGTTTTAATACAGTACCCGGCACGCCAAATGCCCGGTATCACTTAAGAGTGGCAGACGATTTAGTGACTCTCTCGCTGAGCAGCATCCTCTGAAAGCCCTGCGGAGAGCAAGCAATGCTTCCTCCCTGGTATTTAGCAGCTGGTTCAGCTCTGCCGTGAAAGGCAAGCTGGCAGCAGTCCTGCACAGAGCGAGCGTCATCATCCATCCATCATCCACACAGACCTCTCCCATCAGTGCCTGGGCACGTACAGCATCCTTCAGCAGCACCGGCAGCACAACCGGAGTCACCTCCTCTCCCTGGTGAGCCCAGGCCATCAATTTTCATCAATTTTTTTACAGCATGACTAGGCTAGCCCCCAAAATTTCACTTGGCTGGACTTGCCTGCCTCCCCGCAGACGTCTGCACTCACGGATGAGGAGCAGAGCAGGAGATCCGGAGCTGCTGCAGGTCTGGCAGCGTGTCCTCCTCGCTGCATTACTATTCTCCCCGGCAAAGGGAAAGCTCCTGCTGACAGCTCATCCTCCCCCACCGAGCCCTTCCCCACCGAAACGTGCGGTGAGGAGGCAGGCAGGCTCCTGCTGAATGAAGCAAGCGTAAATGAAGGTGCTCAAGGAAAACCTCGGGAAAGTCAGCAAGGATGACTGTGCAAACCAGAGCAGGGGAAAGGCTGAATCACTTCCTCCCCCAGAGCCCTAAATAGAGAAGAGCGTAAGGAAAATCATTCTCTGAGCTGACAAAAAAGGAAGAGAATCCCCAGTTAAAAAAAAAAAAAAACCACACAACATAAATCAACGTGCATACAGTGACAGCAGAAGGGGAAGGGACAGAAAAGGCAGCCCTGTGCTGCAGCTGTAACAGGAAAGGCTGTCAGGAGCAGAGAGGGGCAGAGCAGCACCCCCGGCTCCTTTGGGACCTGGGGGTTCACTAATCGCTTTAACAGCAGCTTCAGCTCCAAGGCAACTTCATGGACCACTGATGATGCCAAAAAGCCACTGCACTTGCTGCCTCATCTCCTTCAGACAATGCTGCCAGCCGCAACCTCAGTCTCGATGGGAAACTGCAGCGAGCCTGGGCAGAGCCTGGCCAAGCTTTTGGGGACAGATTTTATCCACCCTGCAGCCTGCAAACACTCTGTGCAAGCTTCTAGGTGGTAGTATGTGAAACGTCACTATCAGGAACAGTATCAGCATAATGCCTGACAACCCATGCCACCAGACAGGCAGCAACGCTAAGCTCAAGGCTGGAAAACCCTTCTTAACCGCAGGATACTGGTACAGGCAGGAGACTCTGGAGAGAAATCAGCCACCAGCTTTTCACTCCAAGCTTGGAGGTCATAAACAAGCAGAGTCCTGGGACAACAGCGTGGCAGCATAGAATAGGATAGTTTGGGTTGGAAGAGACCTTTAAAGGTCATTAGCATCATCTATCACACCCTACCTGGCAGCATCCCCACAGCCAGCTCTTCCTTCCCCATGTTCAAGAAGATTCCGATTGTTTCCTCGAAGAAAATTTAGTGAATTACTGAAGGTACTTCACAAGTTAACCAACCCACTTGCACCCAGAAAGCTAATATTTAAGCTCACAGTTGCTGCAGCCTCTCCTTGTAGGCAGGGAGAAATTCGGATTTCCTTTTTCCACCCTCTTTCTTACAGCCTGTAAGTTCTCATCTTTGAAACCTGCACTCCACTGTCAAATCTGGCTGAAATTAGTCCCTGGGTTAAAAAAGCTTCTGGAGGAATAGCGAGTGACAGCCTTTCTGAGTGCATAAGCCTCATTTCTGTTAATTGGAAAAAAAGAAAAAGGCAAGTACAGAAACAGAGAGGAGAAGCTTCAAAGTGCCTGCTTGCAGTCAATAAATAAATCTTTCACCCCATGTAATAAAAATATATTTTTAAACAAACAAACAAACAAACCCAAAAACCCAAAAGCTGTGCAAATATCCCTTCTTGGAGCTGATTCTGAGAAAGACGACGTGTGCTCTGCAGATGCTCCAAAAACCAGGAGGGAGGGAAAGGGACCAGCACCCTGGGGTGAATCTCTGCATTAGGAGCATCCAGGCAGGGAGGGATGCTGTGGCTCTGCCGACAGCCGACCGCTCCATAGGGCTACCATGTCCTGGGTGCTGCTCTGAGCACCAGCAAAGGCAGGAAAAAACACTCCTCTGCCTGCACCCGCCCAGCAGGGGGATGGACAGAGCAGGGATGCAGGAAGGGATGGAAAACTCTCTGTTTACCCGAAGAGCTTTCCAGAAGCATGTGTTTCATTGCAGAGCTGCCATCAGGATGCGAGAAACTGATGGTCTCAAAAGACGGGGAAAAAGCTGCCGGAGAAAGCCATCCATCACCTCGCCACAGCTGGTCACCTGCAGCTCTTCAGCCTCCTCATCCACACCTGTGGCTTCCTTTTCCTTTAGAGGCATCTCTAGGAATCACGGTGAGACCCCACAGACCCTGAAAACTCCACCTAACTCATCTACTGGCTCGCATGATGAAATATGCACATGGCAAGTAAAATAATCATTTCCAAAAGCACCCCAAGCCTCCACATCCTGCTGTAAAGCATCCAGCTGCAAAAATTACTGCCGCAAGTTTTAGAATCACCAGCCTGACTTCCCGAGCCAGAGAAAAATGTAATCAAAGACAACTCCAAGCTAACTGTCCAGCTGGGAAGAGACATTTCTTGGACCACTGATACACCCTGATTTAAGGGAACACAGCTCCCATGGGTGCAGGCATCCACCCCTGTCTCTTCTCACCATACAAAGCAAACACCACCTTAAACATAAAAAATTTCTCTGTTATTCAACTCCAGCTGACAACCACAGCACAACCACAACCCTTCCTGCTTTCTTTTCCTCTCTTGCCCAGGTACCCAAGATGGTATTTTTGATGGCACGTTATTAAAATCCCCTCTGGCTTCATTGCGGCTGGACACAGCGCCCAGGAGCCCTCCAGCCCAGGGGGTGTATTTCTGGCCACATAACGCAGGGGGATGCCAGCACCCAAGAGCAAAACAGCATTTGCAGACCACTGCTTGGGGCTGGCTCGGTTGGACCTAGACTACATCACAGTCCCACCAGCAACCGGAGTGCGCACTTCTCTGCAGGACAAAAAAAGCTTTTAAAATTCACCCCACGATTATTCCTGCAAGATCTCCCATTAGCAAACACTAAGATGCCTTTTCGCAGGCATAAAACACCCTTCAAAGCCACCTGCAGAAGGTGGTGGCCCCAAAACGGTGTCTCCATGGACCAAGGAGCAGGAGCAGCTCGCAGCGCACCCCAGCTCCGGTCTCGCCCATGTCTGTGCCACCCACGACCAGCTCCACGTTGGCAAAGCTCTGGCCTCACAGAGGAGCTGTATCAATGCTCACGACAGGCAAGACCCCTGGAACACCTGCAGCGCATTCCAGCTGAAAAGCATCCTGCTTGCAGAGGCAGACTTACAAAATTTAATCAAGTAATGCAAAACACTTGGGCTCATACCTGCTTACTTGCAGAAGACCATCTCAGCACTAGCCTAGGGATGGGCTGGGTGCCACCCCTGCCGCGCGGCATGGCACAGCCAGTTGGTGACACCCAGACACCGCCGTGCCGCAGCCTCCCATGCCACCCTTCCCACACCAACCCAGCCACTCGCCTCCCGTGCCACTGTGCCGGCTACCACCCAACGCAACCGGTGGCAGAGGGATGGCAATAGCTTGCTTGTGAGCATCAGCTTCTCCCAAGCATCTCCCACGGTCCCAGTGAACACAAGCCAAGCAACACAGCTCCTCCAGGATTTCATGAGTTCAAAAGCATTTTTCAGAATTAATTATGAACCCCGTTCTTGGTTCCCCATCGCAGCCAGGTGGGGAAGCTGGTGGGGAAGCTGTGTGTTTCCCTGTAGCTCCCGCTTTGGCACAGGGCAGGCTCCGGTGGTGGTGAAGCCTTACCAGGGCAGCACAGGCTGTACAAACCAGTCCCAACGAGCCAGGCCAGCTCCAGAAGGAGGGGGAAGGTTGGCTGGTTTGGTTTTTGGTTGTTGATTGTTGGGGTTTTTTTACATTAAGGCCAATTAAAATTGCTGGTAGAGAAATGAGAAGCCTGTGGGTGCCCATGTGCATCCTCAGGTCACCCAGGCATGATGTGACACCAAGGGATGGGGCACACCACAGTGCTGCTTACCTCCTCTCCCCATTCCAGGGACATAACTGCCACAGACATGTCATCCCACCCATAACCCTTTCCGTCCTGCCACCTGAGACACGCAGATGAATTCCACCACCACCCAGCGGCACGGTGGACGCAACTGTGCCCGGGAAGAAGGCAAAGCTGAGCTAGTGCTGGCGACCACAGAGGAGACGCCCTCGATAAATTGCTGCATGTTATGAAATACTCTTGCGGCAAGCTCCCGGCCAACAGGCAAGGCAGGATTTGGTCCTGCAGAGATAGCAGAGGCAGAAGTTTAGTTGTGTCACCACAGCTTCTCCTACCACCTAAGAAACCAGGTTTTTCTTCTCCTCTACCACAACTGCTACGTGCCTGGGGGACAGGCCAAGGGTTGTCTCTGTAGGAGAGGAGACAGGAGCGATGGCTCTTCTGAAGTAAACATGAGACTACCAGTCAACCTGCGGTCCCTAAAGCCTCAGATGACCACGGACTGCCTCAAAGAAGCAGTCTCCAAGAGCTAACCTGAAACAGCAAAGATCTCAAAAAGCCATTGCAGAGGCACCATTCCCATTCCTGGCTGCTGTTGGCATACTCTACATTGCAGAAGACCAACAATAACGACGCAGAGTCCAGCAAGCTGAGACCATGGCACAGCCCAAGGCAGACACGGAAGAAGCAAATTCTCTCTTTTTATCAGGAAAGCTGATGGTTAAACGCACAAAAGTTTTGAGAACATCCGATGTGATCCCCATCTCAGTCTGAACTGAGCAGGAAACATATTAGGATCACCAGCACGGCACCTATATTGTAAATGACTCTCTCTCTATATATATATGCACACACATATATATCAATAAAAAATAAAATAGCCGGTCTCTCAAACAAACAGAAAATTATCGGTTAGCTAAACAAGCCCTTTATTTCAGATGACTCAGTAACGCACTAATTATACTCAGGTAGCAGAACTGCACCTTCTCTGAGGAGTTTCACAAAAACATCCCCAAGCATTTATGGAGATTACCCATCCGGAAGCCTCAATGCATCCTGATTTTCAGGACAGAAACGGCTGTCCTTTCCCCAGCCTGATGAAGACCAGGAGCTCCCCCAAACAGAGCAGCAGACTGTTAACTCTGAAACTTGACAATGGCATGTGTCTGCCAAACTGAAGAACAATGAAATCATTAGCAGTATTTAATTGTTCCCCAAACAGCTACTGCAATAGCTCATCTGCTGCCCCCAGCTTCCACAGAAACCACAGGGTCTTGCTATACTTTTAGGTATAGCTCTTCACAAATACACAGGACCCCAAAGATTCACTTGAGCAGCAAGATCATGAAATCAGGTGAAGTCCAGGAGGGTCTTCTCGCCACTCTGCAGGGACCTGCAAGCAAAAACTCAGCCAGCGCTAACTACCACAATTTCACACCGCTCCTGCTGGGAAAAGACCAAGCAGCAGCAAGGATGGCTGCAAGGAGAAACAGGAGGGAGAGGCCCAGAATGAGAAGGAAGGGGAGAGTCAGCACAGCAAAACTTTTCCTCACCAGGAGAACACAGTGGAATGAACTCAGTGGGGCACTTCACCCCAAAGCAAGGATGCTCAGCAGTTATTTTTCTCATCCAAGCCCGAGTGCTGAAGCAGGGACATCTGGAGATGAAGGTCAGCACCTTGTCATTTTCCCTTCCACAGTCTGGATCAAGGGCTAACAACTATCAGGCACGTTTTCATGCTCTGCACGTTGGGTTTTTTTCACAACTCTCAGGAACCCTCTGTAGACCATTCCCATCCCATTTTCCCATTTGTGCTGCAGGAATGAAGGTGTGAAGGCCCTCAGGTGGCTCGCTCCTCTCCTAAATCCCACTGCAGAGGCAGAGCTGGTGTTCAGTGCATCTCCACAAATGGTTTCTCCGGTCTCCCATCAGCCAGGGAGCTCCTGGGTGCTGGGCTTTACCCTCCAGCTCACCTGAGACAAGTCGTTTCCCCACATCACCTTCACCCGCAGCCATCCCACTGCTGTTCCTCTGTTTTCCTTTAAAAGCAACCTGAGATCTTATAAATGATAAAAAACCATGTTTCCCAAGAGCTGGACAAGTCCCACAGCACTTTAACCACAACACCTTAAATTTGCAGAGCCCTCCAGCGCAGCCCCCACTTCGCAAGGAGGGCTCGAACAGAGCTCAGAGGGAAAGAGCTTTACACACCAGCACAGCCTGAGCTTCCCAAAACAGACACTGCTCGCCTCTCTGCCAAAGATAACATGCTTAACACGGGGAAACCACAGCCTACAAATTTTACACAAGGCTTGAGGGAATAAAATCCGGTGCAAGGTTTTCTCTTGGACCTCAGCATCAGCATGGACAGAGCAAAGCCTTTATGGTCCTTACAGGAAAAAATAATGTGGATCAAGACAATGAAACAGGTTTTTTCCACTTACTGGAGATAAAGTGTGAATATTTGCTTGTCAGGGTCACGTAAACCATAAGCTGAGCAGGACGCTTCCCTCTCTGTCCTGTGTGGCTTCCCCCTGACAGCATCTGGATGCTCAGAGAATGGTCCACCACTGAAAAGCCTTCCTAGATTTTGGAGAGGAGGGTCCATTAAATCACTTGGTCTTATTTTGGTATCTTTGAGTTGAGAGAAACAACCTGGAAGCTCAGCGTATCTTCTGCTTCCCCCCCACCTCTTTAATTTTTGTTAATGAGGCTATGACTCCAAGCTTCATCCTGCACCTGCCAGTGGTGGAGGAAGAGGAGCACGGATTACTGGAGTGGGAGTGAAGTGGCAGCGAGACACATGGAAAAGATTTCAGAGGAGCCACCGGGTCTCCAGAGGGGCCTGGGGCACTCCAGCCCTCCTCCCCACGCTGGGCAACAGCACCTGCCCAGTTCCAATGGAATGGGATTGCCACCTCATCCAGTGTGGGGTCTTACCGGTGGGGGTCTCACCCCTTCCAGAGGAGCCCAACAGAGGGAACAGCCCCGGGAAACGAGTCTCAGTTTCACTTTATGGAAAAACAACTCCAGGGTCCGAGTTTTGAGGCACTGGGGACGCACAGCAACCGTGGCTCCAGCCGCCCGCCACTGCTGGGGGCAGCCAGGGCAAAAACCGCCCCGGGACTGCCGGCTGCTCCCCTGCCACTGACAGCTGCTGTCCCCCACCGTCACCCCCCGTCCCCGAGCCCACGTGCGGCCGCAGTGACTCTGCAGGAAAAGGACGGCCGTGGCCTCGCACGGGGACCGAGCCCTCCCGGACCCGCCGCCGCGCTCCGGCACCGAGCGAGGGGTGGGCGATGCCCCCACCTCCGGGGCGCACCGCGGGGACACCCCATCCGGGGGGCGGGTGTCCCCCGCCGCCGCGATGCTCGGGGTGACGCCGGGTGGTACCTTCGTGCCTGCCGCCGCCGCCGAGGGGGTAAGGGTGAGCGGCGCGCATCGCGATAGGGACCGGCGACAGGGACCGGCCGGGGGCTCGCAGCCGATGGGTGTGTCCCCCTCGGCCCGGAGGGGCCCAGCGGGGAGCGGGGGCAGCGGGGAGACCTGCCCCCCCAGGGCCCCGAGCCCGCCGGGAAGGTTCCAGAGCCCGGCCCCGCGGCCTGAGGAGCGGGGCACGGCGCGGGCGGGGCGGCCAGCCGCGGGGAAGGGGCGACAAACGGAGACAAATAAATAAACCCGCGGAGCCAGGGGGACGAGGCCGCTCACCCAGCGCCGTGCCCGGCCGCGGCCCCGAGGCCGAGCCCCCGGCCCTGGTCTGAGCCGCCGGACGGCGCCCGAGCCCCGCGGCCCGCCCGCACCCCCGGGCCGGGGGGACACGGCGACATTTGCTGTTATCGCCGAGCAGACAAAAGGCGGGACGTGCCCGCCCCCCCGGCTGCTGTGTCTCGGCCCCCGGCCCGGCCTTACCGTGCGGCGGTGTCAGGCGCCCGGCGGGAGGCTCATGGGCGCCGCGCGGGGTGCGGGCCGAGGCGGGGGACGAGGGCACCGCCCGCCCGCCAGGCGACACCCGGCTCCGGCGGAGGGACGGGCCGCCGCGGCCACGGAGTGACGCGCCCGCCCGGCGCTGCCGCCGGCCCTGCCGGGAGATGTAGTTCGTGCGCTGCGCTCCGCTGCGCTCCGCCCCGCCGGGCCGGGCCCTGCTGCGGCCGGGGCCCCGCTCACCCCGCCCGGCGCCGCCCCCCGCGCCCCCCCGGCAGCGCCCCGGGCCCGGGGGACACGGGCGGGGGGGACACGGGCCGGGGCACCCGCGGGCACGGAAACGCTGCACCGGTGCACGGGGAAAACCCGCGTGTGTGTGCAAACCCACAGACAGAAAGCCACAGATGCATCTATAAAACCCGTATTTATATATAAATCATCGACACACATAGCGATATGTATTAAAAATACATACAAATCCATCTATATACGTATAAATATGCATTAAAATACATACAAATCCATCTAAATACATACAAATATGCATTAAAATACATATGAATCCATCTATAATAACACAAATTTATATAAAGTATATAAACATCCGTATATAAAACATCTATCTATATATAAAAAGCCATATACATAAATCCACATATGCATACAAATATATAAATCTGTGTATATATAAATCTAAATATATATTAAAAACATATACTTATAAACCCCTATGTATGTAAATCCATATATGAAACCCCATATGTAAAAGTATATTAAAAATATATAAATCCATATATATGAAACCGTGTATGTATAAAAACACTGATCTATATATTTAAAAATCCATATGTATACATATATATAAAATTACCAATATATATCTTATATAAAATATATCATATGATATACATAATATACCATATTAAAATATATAAATATACATCATATATAAAAATACATCCTGTACAAAGGTACATCACATATATAAATATATAAATATAAAACCATAAATATAAAAATACATGAACATAGAAAAATAAATCTATGTGTATATAAATATATATATATAAAATAGACGTTTCCACATAAGCCAGGCGTGGCCGCATGAATACACAGAGCTCTGAGCCGAGCAGCACGGCCCCCCCCAAAGGCCACCACCCTTTGGGACCCCCGGCCGGGCACTCGTGGCCCCCCCGACCCACTGGAAGCCCCACGGGAACGTCCCTACAAGCGCTTTGACCCCCCGCTCCCCGGTTACACCGGGGGTGACGACACCGGAGAGTGACACCGGGGGGTGACACGGGGGGTGACACCGGGGGCTGACTCCGGGGGTGACACCGGGGGTGACCCCATCGCTGCGGGCGCAGCCCCCACACGCAGCCGCGGCGGAGCTCGGGGAAACCGCCCGCTCGGCCGGCGCCATCGGGCCCGGGGATCCCCCCCTGCTTCGCTTTATTTTTGCCCGCATCGTTTGCTGGGCAGGTTGCCATGACAACCTCATATTCACCGGAGGGTGGCTACAGCTGGGAGAGCACATTGTTAATTTAGCTCCAGATTATTTTTATTATTTTTATTCTTTTTATTTATTATTAATATTAACATTAATATTAATATTAATATGGCGTATTTTAAGCAAGGAGGAACGGCGTGGGTTGGGTTTTTTTTCATATTTTTCTCTATGATCATCCCAGGGTTTAATTACTAACCCGAGCGCCGATAGCATCGCTCCGGGGATGCTGAGCCGCCACACAGAGCCTGCCGGGGCAGGCAACATCCCATTGCCCTGGCTCATCTCCCCCCGCATCCCTTCCCAGCCCTCAGATGGCAGCTCCCCAGGACCAGCATTCCCCAGGGATGCTCCTGCTGGATGGGAGCTGTGCTGGGGAAAAAAACAACCCACGGATCCACTCTTGCATCCATGATTATTTTTTTGAAATGCCAGTGCCATGGGGATTGTTAACTCCAACCCCGTAACAACTCACCTTAACTAGTTATTTGTAGCAAATCGCCCTGGGATGAGTCCTGCTCTGGGGTGGGGGACATCAGGTCTGCGTGCTGGGACCACTCCGTGCATCCCGCTCCTGCCCCAGCCTGCTCAGGGCATCCTTGTCCTGGTGACACCCCAAAACGACACCAGCCCTGCTGGAAGCAGGAGGGTGGCAGAGCTGGGGGCTGGTTCAGGAGCCCAGATGGGTGCTGGATCAGGGCACACAACTTACAGCGTGTTGTTGAAATCCAGAGATGACAATAAAAAAATAAATAAATTTAAAAAATTTGAAATAAATTTTTACAAATACAGAGATTTTTTTTTTTTTTTTTGAGGGTGGGGAATGACCCATCCTGCAGTGCACGGTGTCTGCAGGAGCGTAGGAGGGAGCTGGATTCATTCCTCTAGTAGGTGTGGGGGGAATTTTGGACAGGGATGACAGCAGGGTGACTAACGGTGAGCCCAGGGAACATGGCACGTGGGATGGGCACTGGGCAGCATCACCCTGGGATGCAGGAAAAGATGCCACCTGACCCCAGCACTCCCACCCTCACCTGGGTTTGGACCTCCATTGCCACACTGCTCTAGCGTTCGTTATTAATGCCTCCCAGCAGGAAAACAGTGCAGCTTTATGGCAGCCGGGGATTTTTCTCCAGGAGCTGGCGTGGCTCTGGGTCCAAAGAGCAAAGCAGAGCTGCTGGTCCCATCCCCACGTTGGGTGCCATCCTGCTCCCCTCTGGTGCCTGAGCCCTGCCGATGTGCACGCTGAGTGGCTCAGCCTCCTCCTTTTATCCTTGCTTCCGGCTTAATCCCATTGTAGCTTAGAAAGGAGGGAAACTGGGAAAGGAGAGGGTTTCTGCTGAAAGGAAAAAAAAATAAGAAAAAGAGGGGAGTTGTGAAAAGCCGAGGATGGGATGGAGGAGGGAATGGAAACATCCTTCCTTCGAGGAAGAGATGCTGTGACTGCTGCTCTGGGTACCATACGCCAGGTAATAACACAAGATGACTCAGTGCTTGGGAAATTAAATTGGCTCTTTATTAAAAACGTGTATTTAGGGAGGCAGTGAGGCGTCAGGGGAGTTCCTCGGTCACCTTAGCAGAGGGAATCGAGGCAGGCTGTCTGGATCCTGCTGCCGCCAAGCACGGAGTCCACAAGATGCTGGGATCCGTGTGGGCAAGCCTGTATCCTGCCTCAGCATCCTCCCAGGGCTGCTCCCAGAAAAACACTGAGCATCTCTGGGAAGATGGTAAGAGCCTTCCCTAAGGTCTCTCTGAATGCAGTGGGAACTCGTAGATCTCTGCCAGTGGGAAATGGTCCAGCCTCAAGGTTTTTGTCCCAGGAAAATAGCAAGAGACGGAAAGAGCAGCTGAGGACACGAAGATATTGCGGAGCACAAACTGCAACCCAAAAGATGCCGTGCCAAACTCTGCCCTCACCCTGGCAAAACCCTCTAAAATGGCTTAGCAGTGATGGGAACCTGCTGTTTCAGAGGAGAAATATAGAATATTTACAAAGCACCTTGCTCGTAGCTGTGGTGTGCTGGTAGCTCAGTGCTCCCTTGCTAGCTTGGAGCAAATCTTGGCTTCGCAGAGCGTAGCTGAAGGCAAAAATCAACACGCTGCGTTCTGCTGAAATTATACATCCCCTGTGTGGAAAGCTCAGTTATACATACAGATAGGTACTGAAAAAAAATCAACTAAAGAAGAGAATTCCTTTCTTCTTTCTTAATTACTTCTGACACAGGTGGGATGATGGGGTTGTCTCCCAGGCTGGAGACACGGTGATACCCTCAGCAGGTTCCTAAGAAGTGGCCTGCGAAATGCCACAGTGGCCATCAAGTGTTTAGATATTCCATCAGAAACTCCTGCCGGAAAAGAATCCCTTAAAATAGTTGGGTCACAATCTTCCTGCCACAGTCAGAGAGATCATTATTCTGGCCGGGCTGTCGTGGATTTGAAAGCAAATAGCCCTCCTTTAAAAACCCAAAGAATGGATCTACTGTAAAAGCAAGGGCTGGAGACAGACAAGGTCTTTATTCCCATCCCGCCAGAGCCCGAGCAAGCAGCTCTGTGCTCCTTCCCGAGCACCCAGCCGGCTGTCCGTGGGGGGGGCTCCAGCAGTTCCTCCTCCACCCGAAGCTTATGGGGTGGGATAGCCTGGCGGCAAAGGTGGAGAGAAACTGGGGTGATGGGACATGCATGTGGCCAGCCAGGACGTTCATGGCAAAAGAGACAGCACAAAGCTGTCAAGACTCTCTCCTCTCTATATACATACATATATATATATATATATATATATACACACACACATATACATATATATAAATCAAATTGCAGAGCAGGGTACCTGTGGGTGAAGCTATGGCAAGGGGAGAAGCTGGATGTGAAACACCAGACCTGGGGACAGGCTCCTTCCCCCACTTCTCAGTTATTTTTAGAAGGGTGTTTGTATCCAGCGCAGCGACCGGTGCCAGGGCTGTTTGCAAGTCAAGGCTCAATTCCCTGGCACTTGGCAGAGTCTCGGGCGGATGGGTCTGGTCTCCTGGGGAGCTGGGTTTAGGAAGGCTACTTCGCTGCGGGTGGTTGGAACCCAGCTCTGACACCGCTTTCCGTACTATGGATGAGAAGATGCAACTCAGGACATTTGGATTTTCTCCTTGGCCTCCCACATCGCTTAAAATAATATCCCTAATTTCCCTAATTTCCCATAACTCAGCCGAATAATGAGGCTACCTGGACATAATTCGTTACTTTCCTCCCCTGGTTTAATTCACAGCTACATCTTCGGATAAAAGAGGCTTTAGAAATGCAAAGCACGATTACCCAGGTAAGAACAAATTACCAATTTAAAGGATTAGCGCTCTTCCAGCTCCAAGGAAACCCCTGGGCATTTGCAAAGGTCAAGCTGTCAAGGAGGCCGAGGCAAGAGCTGGCAGAGGCATCGCAAGGACTTGAGATGGGTGATGAAGGATGTCCCTCCTCACCAGGCAGATCCTGTCGGATAGGGTGACAGAAAGCATCTCTGACAGGGACATCAATAACTCCGGGTTTGCTGGAGAACAAATTCACATTAACCACTGACAAGCGCATTTTGCAGAGGCACAGCCAGCCAGCAAACACCCCAGCATCCCAGAAATCTCTCTCTCTTCCTCTAGATGCAAGCGAGATTTCCATAATCCCTTATTGTGGATATTAATTGCATCAGAGGATTGCAACACTGCTTAGAGGGGTGCAGCAGGAGGGAATTGCTAATCAGTGGGGTGGGAGAAGAAGCAGGGGAGTTTCGCTGGCATAGGGGTGAGGGGTGTGGAAAATCCAGGATGATAGATGGAGAATGACAGCAAGGAGAACTCTTCCAATCTGACTCACCAGGGAGACCTTACTGCAGCCTTCCAGCACTTAGAGGGGGCTCAGGAGAAAGATGGGGACAGAGTTTTTAGCAGGGCCTGTCGCGACAGGACAAGGGGGATGGTTTTAAACTCAAAGGGGGAGATTCAGACTAGATGGACGGAGGAAATGTTTTACGCCGAGGGTGGTGAGACACTGGCACAGGCGGCCCAGAGAGGTGCCCGATGGCCCATCCCTGGGAACATCCAAGGCCAGGCTGGACGGGCTCTGAGCAACCTGATCCAGCTGAAGGTGTCCCTGCCCATGGCAGGGGGCTGGGCTGGAGCGACTTTGAAGGTCCCTTCCCACACAAACCGTTCTGTGATTCTCTGATTCTATGACTTGGCCATTTCATTACTTGGTATTAAGTTCTGTACAGGCAATTTTATTGACGCCATTGACTTTTAAGCAAGCTGTAGCCCCAAAAGACTGCCTGGAATGAAGTAGTAGCAAGACGACGACTAAAACTAAGAGGCTCAGGAGGAAAGCCATGCTCTAGGCAAGCTGGTGAGCTAGCACTCCAGTCCTGGGTGCACTTTGCATTAGAAACAAGGGTGAAGACAGCAGGCTGGGCACCAGCCTGAGCTGTGGTGGCTGCACCAGAAGAGCTGGCCCTACCAGAGCCAGGGCAGGTACCACTGTGGGGCTGGTAGCCCAATGCTTGGATGGAGAGGGGCAGAAGGTGGCATGACTCAGCGAGCTTGTGTTTGGGTGACCTGGGCTCTGCCACTGGTGATGGCAGATGAAAGCCTTTAGTTCTCGGTTTCAGTTTTCCACCTCCAAAATGGGTATGGCTCTACTTACACTGTGGGTAACGTACTCTGTGAGTCAGCTTTCACCAGGTGTAAATCACCACCAGCATTTGCAGAGCTGCCAGCAGCCCAGGGTTAATGAGGATGAGAAGGACTCTTTGAACATCGGTCTCTGGTCCTCAGGACAGTCTTGGGAGAAAATCATCCTCGTTGGGAAAATGAGAAGTGTCTCAGGGTGTTACAGCCTTGTGCCTCACCTCCTTCAGGGTGGTGGCAGCTTCTTTGCCTGACCTTGGGTTACTCCAGGATCAGGTGAGGAAGAGCACAGAGCCCACCACAGAGGTTTTCACCCCACGCCTACTCACACCAGCAGCCCTGCTTCTTGCTTCTCCTGTTCCTGGGAGCCCACATCCTCTGCAGTCACCTTCCTGCACCCTCTGTTATCTCCCATCCATCTTCTAATGATGCCTTTCCTGCCCCTGACTCACCTGCTGGTATGGAGATACTCCCTTTCCCCAGAAATCCTCTCTTATCTCCACCTACCAGCAAAGCCACGGCAAACAGGAAGGAGGGTTGGCAGCAAACAGCTCTCCAGCACCCATCAAGCATGTGTGAGCTTGGAGAACATGTCAGATAAGTACAGCTTATATATTATGTGCGACGGAGCAACCATCAGGGTCACTCAGACTCCGCTCCTCCAAGAGGAAAGACTTACACCCCTACGCCTGCCAAGGAGATGTGATGTCTCAGAGCACCTGCGCCTTTCATCCTCTTTGTCCCACGGGGTATTTCCGCACTATGAAATGATAGTCCTTAACCACATCATCAAACCCTGCTCTGAACAAGGCAGCTTGTGGTTTCCACATGCCGGCAGGTCAGGCTGAGCAACAACAAGAGGCCAGGATTTATCCTTGGTCCGCTAATAAAATAAACATGCTTATCTTCACTTGGGCTTTGCTTCTTATCACATTGCTTTGGTAAAAATACACCTAGCTGATGTCCTCCCCTCCCTTCCCTAGCAGCTGCCGAGGGCTGGCATCCCAGTTTAGACCTTTGCCTTCCCAGTAAGGCGACTGGGGAGGAAAGGGAAATGTTTTCATTCCCTGCTCGCTGCAAAAGCTGTCAGAAGAAAAGGGCTTGATGTGCTCCTGCTTTGATAGAGGAAAAGAAGACATAACAGTATCAACCCAGAAACGCACTGGGCGTACGGCAGCTATCAGGCTGTGGCCCTCAGGAATCAGAGCAGGGCAGATTTATATTAACCATGCTGAGGCAGAGATATATACATGCTATAGGTATCATATATATACACACAGGACACCATATACATGAGATGGAAATTTGCAGCTGCCGAATTACCAACGACGTGAAGGTACCAACTGACCCGCCCAGAAGATGTTAGTTATCCCCTCTAAGATAGGCAGTGGTTAAAAATTTAGGTGTTCCAGAGCCAAAGTTCTACTTATTTTCCCCAAAATACACAGTACATGAAATCTGAAATGACAGAAATAACCAAAGATCTTTTCACCTGGGTCTGACTGACACCTTTCCCCCCATGAGCTGGAGTGTACCCCTGCAGCTCAGGGCACTGAAGGGACCAGAGGGGCTGGGGGAGCCTCCCGCCTCCCCGTCACCCCTGGGTGCTGCTGGCCACCCACCCCTTCCTCCGGTGGATCAGCGTCGCTCTGCCATCAAGCTGCCCAGCACATGCTAACCTGTTTTCCAGGCAGAACAACACTTCCCAACTAACAGCCTTCTCCCACCCCTTAGCATCCTTCACTGCTCTCACCAGAGGTATCTTATCCGTCATCTTTCCTTTTCCTAGCTCTTCCCCCAGAAGTCTCATTTGACCCCCACGCCAGGACTGACACCTAGAAGGGAAACTGAGGCATTTACAACAGCCTCTAATAAGCAGTACCTGGGGCTCCCTGCACCTCCAGGGTGCTGCGGAGCTTTTGCCCCAGAGCCTCAGTGGTCCATAATGACAATAGAGCTTCGTGCTGAGTATGTGCTTCAGCTCAAGCAGGGTGTTTTACGCATATCTCCTCGAACCATCCCACTGCGCTGACTGGAGGAGACAGGAGGAGCTCTGTGCCTGGAGCATGGCTTCCAGGATGCTGGGCTGGGACTTCCCAAGAACGTGAGGATCACCAGGAGCTTTCATCTCCTGCTGCCTCTTCTTCATCTCTCTCCTACCATCAGCCAAGGACAACAGGTGAGCTCTGGATTCCTAATGGCAAATCCATCAAGCTCAAGGCTTTCTCACCCTTGAAATGCATGCCCAAGGAGGATGCACACATCTCTTCTCCCCTCTCCTGCCTCTCCCTTCACCGCCAGCACCTCTGCATCGCCTGTTTCCTAGGTTTCTGGTAAGAAAAAGGCAGCTGAAGGACCACTGCCATGAGAGCTGCAAATCAAATCATATCCACAGCTGTCCCTAGGATGTTTGGACTCACAGGGCTGCTAAATATTTTACTGGGTTTCCCAGCTTGGACAGGAAGCCAGCTCCTACTTGCTGTGAAGGGATGTGTTTCTCCAGGACATCCCTTGTGGCGGGGCAGGCGGGAGCACTGGACTCTGCACCCATTAGCTACAGGCTCTCAAATTGCCCATGCTTTTTCCTGAAAAAATCACCCAAATGTTATAAAAAAAGAGGCAAGGTTTTTGAGAGCTTTGGTTCTAAAATAAACTCATTTTTCTAATGTGTCATTATAGCATGATGGTGCTTTAACCCAGCTGGGGACCCCCAGGCAGGGGTGGTCCCATGGCACCTTGACTTCCCTGTGTACCAGGACTCAACTGTTTTCCCCAGGGATGGGACACAAGGAGATGTTTTCCTATATTTCCTCCCTGCATTGAGCGAAGAAATTTCCTTTGCTCCAGAAGCGCCGGTAAAATCTGGGAAGATGCTGGGTTCATATCTCCTTAGCTTTGCTCCTGTGAATAAATATTAGCAGGGCTTTGGAGCCAGTTCCAGAACGACCAGGCACAGCCCTTCAGCCAGCAGTTATTCCAGTGTCCCCTCTTCTTCTACCGCTGAAATAAAATGTTTAATCTAACTTAATTTCTAAATTATCCTAATTAAAAAGGGCAAGCAACACAATTAAGCGCACTCCACAGAGAGAAACTGCTTTCTTGAAAGGAAAGTAATCATGAAAGACCTACTTTTGGATTCTGGATAATATAATTTCCAGCAGATAATGTTTAATTTCTGTATAATAAATCCATGATCCCCAGCTGGGCTTCATTCACGTGGTTATGGCAATAGTAGACTCAAACCTCCATTAGCATCTTTCAGGTCTTGGAGCCGAGAAAAACCTTACTTATTAGAAGTCCATGATGTCTGCAAGGCACTTCTAGTCACTTGGAGAAGCGGAGGAGTATTGCAAAGACAAACACCTCGAATTCCTCAGCATCTTCTGGAAAACCATGAGATTTTGGGTTCCAGAACAGTTCGGTTGGAAGAGACCTGCAGATGATCCCCTAGTTCAACTCCTCTCCTGCCCAAGTTCCGAGCACTTGGCAATTGTACAGGTAAAATCCTTTCTTAATCATACCTTTGATCCATTTTTGGGTTTTATCGAGTTGTATGGAAAGGCACCAAATCTTGCCAGAGTCATGCTACAAATCATGGGAGAACAAGGTGATGGGAAATTATTTTTAAAGAAAAAAAAGCCTGGATACCTCTCCCAAGGAATGTATTCTCCTAGGAGGGATTGGACTTCAGAACAGACTGACCTTCGCTACAAAGGCAGCCCTGAATACAAACCTTCTATTCACTCTCCAGGACATGCCGATGCTAATTGGCAAGAAATTATCAAAAAATACTGGGATGCATGGCAGGTCATGAAAGACGGACAAATTTAGTTGCAGGCATTTAACAGCAAAGGTAATTAAGGGTGTGGGACCTGGGGCTGCGGTGGATTCCTCATCAGCTGCAGTCTTTAATCAAAGTTGTTTCTTTTATTTTTGTGTATTTAATAGAGGCTTCTAAAATAGCATGCTAGGGTTTAAACAAAACAGGGGACATTGTACAGGGATTACTGGGTGTGGTCCTTGGGGCTGTGTAAGAGAGGGCATCTGAGGAGACCGTCCCTCCTGGCCTTGGCTCAGCAGGTCTGTTCCTGCTCACCTTGGCAAATATCCGCATGCAGACATCATCAAAATCCCGGATAAATTCTTTGGGTGTGCGCTCGGATGCAAAGGGAAGTGTCAAACCCTGCGGCATCCCTGGCTGTGATGGGGCTGTGACCACCCCGTGAGCGCGCTGGGGAGAAAACGCTGAAGGGAAACAGCTCTGTCTGGAGACACAAGATTTTTGGTGTTTAATAGATTTGAGTTTGCAGGAATTAAATGGGCTTTTTGCAAAGGATATATCCATCAACCAGATCGTAGGCACTGGGAGTACCAACATCCCTCACAGTGCTGCAAGGCTCAAGATCAGATATCTGATGACCCCAAGTGAGCTAAGATGTTTCCAACATATTTAGGGAGGTTTCTTTTTCCCATTTTCAGCATTAAATTATTGTTTGTGCATGCCTTTGCCTTCTGCTGCCTGACTCCTGTGGGGTCAAAGGATTTGGCAGAGGTGTTGATAGTCACATCCACAAAAAAATACATGAATATATTCTTCCCCCTAATAATTGGAGTAGATGCTTCACCTTAATATGTGGAAATTCCACATAATATACGGGAATTTGTAATTCCTTGTAATATATGGGGATTATAGGATGTCTTAGAGCAGCAAAGGTCCTTTGTGTCACTGGGGGCACAATACCTCCACCAAGGACCAGACTGATGAGCTCCTCCTTGGTCCTGCTGGAATACTTAACTAACTCCACCTCAAGCACATGTGCTCCAGACCCACAGCCCCAACTTTCCCTATCCCCTTCCCTCCTCTTAACGTTACCACCTGTTTGAGACAAGAACAGGGAATTGGCTGCCTCTCCTGCCCCAGCAGCACCACATCCCACCCCACATCCAACAGCAGCTCCAGCTCTGAACACCAGCGCGGACAACCCAGGAATCAGCCCAAAACACCGCCCTGGGCTCCTGGTGCAGTTTGTGGCGGGTGAAACGTGGCAGCAAAGTTTACATAAAGCATAGTCAAACAGAGCTGGATTTCTGCCTCTGAACCACCGACCGGAGCAGCCGATATTTTGTTGGCTTTTTATAGGTTTCATGCAACAGCTGGTCACACAGAGCAAAAATTCTAGGAATGCCTGCGACCACAGTGAGAACAGGTCCTCGTCAGTGTGACCCCGATATACCAGTAGCCTCCTCTTCCCAGCCCTTTTCTCACAGCTGAGCCTTTGCCAGCAGCGGCCAAGCCCCGGAGCAACCTGAGTCAGGTCCTGAACAAACACCGGGAGGAGCTGGCCCTGCTCCCCTGCGCACACAGCATGTTCCAGCCTTGGACGTTTACTGCTCCCGAGGTGGAGGCGTTTGCTGACATGGGTTATCCCCATGCACCGTCTGGCCTGAAGACACCCAGGTAGAAATACAATTCCTGCTGCGTTCACCCATGTGCTCCAAAAACTAACCTGGAGCCACGTTTCTCCAGGAATGCTGCTGAAGCACACAATTTGTTAGATCATTTCTCTTAGACCATCAGATGTACCCTTTAGAGACCCTCACCCCCAGCATCCCCAGCTCTGCAGTAACACATGCCCTACTGCATCCCTGCCTGATGCCTTTTTCCCATGCAGATGTTGTCCCCACCACTCCCATACCCATCCTCTGTCCAGTTAAAGTCACCAGCAGTGGCGACATGCGGAGTGGACATCAGCACATTTTTTCTTTTGGATTTGGCAGAACAGGGAGAGAACTCTCCTCTTGGGAAAGGGAAAAAAAAAAAAAAAAAGGTTTGTTTTGTATTTAAACCTTTTGCTCCTACTCAAGAGTAAGCCTGGGGGAATCCCCCTTTACTGAGTCACTCGCATACCCACACATTCCTACATCTGCAGAACAGTGCTTGTGTGTTCCAGTGTGAGTCCTGGGGATACTGGTTTCTACCTGAAATGGCACCAGCAACACAAATAGAAAGGGCTTTATATATACTCTTTTATATAGAAAGTTGCCCAGACACTGGTATCTTATGCTGGCTGAGACAGGCTAAGACATCTGCATGCGCACGTGGGTGACACAGGACCCCCGGTACCTGTTGTGGGGGGAGATCTTAGAGCATCCCAGGTGGAGCTGGATACCTGCATTCTGGCAGCTGAACCAGCTCAAAAATATCTTGTTTGTAAACCAAAATCAAACAATACAAGCCCAAAACAGATGTCTGGGCACGCCATAAGCTGAGGAAACACTGGAAGGTCACGCTCAGTTCACGTGGGGGTGTGCGCTTTCCCTCTCCCCCACAATCTATCACAGCCCCTCTGGTTTTCCTCCCACCTCATCCTTTCCTTTCTGCATGCAGCGAAGGAGGGAGGAAAGAGGTCTCGGGGCTGTAGGTCCCAGCTCCATCCCTGCACAGCACAGCCTTGGGCAGGGTGAGACACCCTCCTTAGGAGATGCCCGAGCTCTCATTTGGGCATCCCAGGTCCATGCGGGGGTTGGTGGGGACGAGCAAGCTCCTGCTTTGGCAGGAAGGAGCCTCTCCCTGCAGAGACCTGGGAGATGATTAGATGCCTATGAACCTCCTCTGTTGTTTGCCTGCCACGAAGCTCCCTGCCGCTTTGACCTCATCAAGCTTTAGGATTTGAGACACACTAAGTCAGCTGAATCCTTTCACATCCCAAATGCCTGGACCCCCTGGCTGTGTTAACAACAGCACTATTGCACAGTCATTTTGAAATGCTTTACAGTCAGATCAAGCCCAAAGCCCGAGGGTTGTTGTTTACCTACAAGTTAGGAGGATAGAAAACCAGGAAAAGGAAAAATAGAAAAAGCAAACTTCGATATTCAGGTTCTTAACACTGAGTAGTTAAGAGAGTGGGAAGAAGAATTTATTTTAAGTAAAAAGTCCATGCTTCTCCATGAGTCTGTCCTTGAACAGAAGATGGGATTAAAAATGCAAATAAATGCAGAATTAATATATCTATATGAGACAATACTTAACACAGAATTAATATATCTATATGAGATAATACTTAACACATATGCGAAATATAAGAAAAAAAGGTCACCAAACAAACAATGCGTCCAAGAGAGGTTGTCATTAAGCACTGCACTGAATTGAATGATCTCTTCTTTGAATGATCTTAAATGATTACGTCCTCTGGGAACCCAGAACAAGCAGGTGTCATGCTCAACCCTCTTGAGTCTTGAATTCAAAGCCGTGTCACGCTTTCCTGCTTTTTCAGCTCTCCAATTGCTTCCTTACTGAAGGCAGGAACATGTTCTCTCTGTCTGCCAAGGAAGCCGCTGCCGTCAGACCTGAGTGCTTCAAAGCCTGGCCTGGGGCTGAGCCAGCTCAGGTCCAGCCTTCTGCACCAATTTCCGCAGCAAACAGCTCTGCTGTCACAACAGATATGGTTCAAACCAGACAAATGGCTATTAAGCTAAATACTCAACTCCCATCTTAAATAGTTTTGGTTTAGGAAAGTTCTTGGCATGCTACTTAAGCCAAACTGTATCTTTTATTGAAGACTCAACACATCTATAGTTATGGTGCTGTATTGCCATCCCAGTCTAGAACATTATCCTGAAACTGGGGTGCTCCTGTTTGCTTCATCTTGATGCCACAATGAAATCTATGGGTTTGCATCTGTCTGTGCCTTGCCAAGCTACCAAAACTGTTAAGAGGCATGGCATGTGCTCAACCTGCTGAAGGAAGAGCTAGCTCTAATAGCTTAGCCATGGTTTTTCTTTAGTGCAAAGCTGCAGGAGCCTCCCAGAACGTTTTTCCCAAGCGTCAGTCACTGGCTGGACCTGCTCTGGGTGGGACCAGCTGCACTCACTCAGGCAGTGAGTGTGGGAGGACTCAGACTGCTTTGCCATGCCCAGGGCCAGCTCTTCTCCTTGCAAGCCCCCCCTTCAGCAGCCAGCACTCCTCGGGGCTTGGGGAGCTCAGCAGCAGGAGGGCTGCCAGGCTGGGGCTGGTCACAGCAGCTTCCTTCCCCATCCCATTGCATCCCATCCCATTGTCTATCATTGCATGTCATCCCATCCCATGCCATCCCATTGCAACTCATTGCATCCCATCCCATTGCATATCATCCCATGCCATCCCATCGCATCGCATCTCATCATGTCACATCCCATTGCACCCCATCCTGTCCTATGCCATGCCATCCCATTGCATCTCATCCCATCCAATCTCTTTGCATCGCATTGCATGCCATGCAATCCCACCCCATCCCACCTCATCCTACTGCATCTCCAGCGCTTGGGAACTTGGTGTTTCCAACCCACCTGCCCCTCGCTTGCAGCATGGAACCAACGATGTGTGCCCTTTTACACCCATCCCTTCTCCTGCACCGTTTGGTTCCCCCATGGAGACCAAGCCCTCCCACCTGGCATCTGTGCCTGCTCATCACTTTCTCATGTGAGTGCCTTCACTCTCCCCACCCCCCGAGCACTGCAGAAGGTTGGTGAAGGACACACAGCACAGTGAGAATCAGCTGCATTTTCGTGTTTCTGTGCCATGTGGAAAGCTGAGCACTACACCACGGTCAAGGACAGGAGCTGAAATGACAGGAGAGGACTCTGAGCCAAGCCATTGTGGATAACTGGCTAGCTGAAAAAGTTCACATAGACATAGTCCAGCTGGCTGGACAAAAATGCACATCGCTCTCAGCTTAGCTGAAGTAAAGCAAAAATACACTGTCTTTGGCTGTTCTTGTTACACAATAACAGGAAGATTTCGGTGGGAAAAGAAATGTTGCAGGTGGGAACAGATAACTACAGAAGAGAAACTAGGGGCGGGCTTGGTATTTAGGCAACTAACCAATAATGAGCTTAACTTTTGTAATATGTATGAGCTAATTATAACAAGGCATAAAAGGTGACTGTAAGGGACAATAAATGAAGTCTGCTGATCACTCATATTGAGCGACTGTGTCTTCCCTCCGTTGCGACAAGCCACGGCTGAGCTAACACGGCTCAGAGCAGCAGCTGGCACAGCCACCAGCAAAGCATGGTGAGATACAACCTCTGCTAGCACGGTCCCACTGCGTGGACCTTGGGGCCATGGCCAATGCTGATGACAATCCATGGAGCGATTGAAAAATTTGCCACTGCTAAAACCCAAGTCCAGGGCATGAATGCAGCCCCACACCCGGCGAAACCCATCCCAGCTCTACCAGGAGCAAACCTGAAGAAACATCGATCCTTTCTAGGCCAGCCTGAACACTTTTCACTCAAGGCAAATATTTTAAATCCATCTTGGATTGAACGACTTGGGGCTTAAAGGACTTGAGAGCTCCCAGCAGCCTCTGGCCTCAGTGTTGCATCTTGCTCAAGGTCCCCATGAGCACCTGCCTACATGCTAACACGTGGCACCGAAGCTTCGTCCCCCTGGCCTCTTGTTGCATGCACTGACCACCTCCCCAAACAGCTGATATAGGAGTTCAGGTCCCTGCATGAGAAAACAAGTTTCTCCTTGGGCTTCAAATCCAGGAGACTCTTCTGTAGAGGTTAGAGGTGCTGGGCAGCCCCAGATTTCACACAGGGCAACTGGAGCTTTTCTTCTGCCCAGGCATCTTGCAGATGAGTGGCATTTCCAGGGGGGACACTGAGATTAAAGAGAAGTCTCAGTTTTAAAGAGCAATTAGCTCTTTTGGCTCCTGGAAGGGGTTACAGCACAGCAGGCCCATGAGGAACACACAAGCAAGCTATTTCATCCCAGCTATGTTGGTTAATAAGTAATAGCCGCCCTTGGAAGCTGTTAAGCCGCTGTTAGAGCAGGAATGGTTCTCAAGCGCTGGGTTTAGCGATGAGATGGGGTTCACCTTGGCCATAAGCTGCTGCTGCCACCTGCATATGGGGCTGTCACCACCTGGCTGCTCTTTGCCAGCTCAGAAAGGCTGGGTTGAAGCAGCATTCAGAGACGAGGCGAGGTGTACCTGCTCCCTCAAGCCCCAGCGCCCCTCATCCTGCCTCAGAGCTGTGTCACCATGATGCCCGGGCCAAGGCCAGCCTTCATCCTCCAGGTCTTCCTGGGCAAAGCCAGCGCAGACACAGCACACGCTCTGAGCATGGGTGGGCAGAGCAGGAGAGTGGCCTACCTCACATGTGGAGCCCCAGGAGCTATGAAAGACAAGAAAAACAGCTGTTACATCAGGGTATTTGGTTTTTGCCACCACTAGAGCAGAACCTTTGGGTACCTTGCAGCACACATGTGCAGTTGGGCACCTCATGGTCATCACCAGGTCTTCAAAACCAGACCGCACAGGGCCCACCTCTGTGCCTTGCAGCTGTTATTCCGTCTGCAGCCTTTGTAATAGATGGGTTGGAAATGGGCTTGTGTCTGGTGCTTCTGCAGCCCGGTGCTCTCCCAGCCCTGTGCTCCTGCAGCCCAGCACTCCCCCCATCCTCATGCTGCACATCCTGGCACTCCTGCGTCTCTGCAACCCCGCCTGCCCCATCCCGGTGTTCCTGCACCCCGGTGTGCCTTGCTCCATCGCAGTGCTCCCCATCACGGTACTGCTCTCACCCCGGTAGCCCCCGCCCTGATCTTGATATCCTACATCCTGGTGCCCCTCCATCCCGGTATCCACAACGTGGTGCCCCCTTTCCAGTGACCCCAGCCCAGTACCGCCATTCCAGTGCCCCCATCCTGGTACCCCCAACTCATTACCCCCACCGCAGTACTCCCATCCCAGTGCCCCCATACATCCCAGTGCCCCCATCCCGGTACCTAGTTCCCGGTGTCCCTACCCGAGTGCTCCCATCCACCCCAGCGCTCCGGTCCCAGTGCCCCACCCCCCCCCGCCCCGCCCCGCCCCGCCCCTCCCGGCGGCGGCGGGCGCTGACGCTGTGGCTCCCCCTCGTGGCGGCACGCGCGTACTGCGGGCAGCGCCTCTGCCTGCACCCAACTGATCCCTGCCTGCACTCCCTGCACCCCTGCCTGCAACCACTTGATCCCCAGCCTGCACCCCTCTGCACCCCCGCCTGCACCCAACTGATCCCTTGCCTGCACCCACTTGCACCCCTGCCTGCACCCACCTGATCCCTGTCTGCACCCACTTACACCTCTGCCTGCACCCACTTACACCCCTGCCTGCACCCACTTACACCTCTGCCTGCACCCACTTACACCCCTGCCTGCACCCACTTGCATTCCTGTCTGCACCCCCCCTGCACCCCTCCCTGCACCCCCCCTGCACCCCGTGATCCCTGCCTGCACACACTTTCACCCCTGCCTGCACCCTCCTCATGCCCTGCCTGCACCCCTGCCGGCACCCCTGGGGTTCAGCCCTGCCAGCATCCCCCTGCCCCATCCCACAGCACCAGCTGCCCCTTACATCCAGGCCTCACACATGGCATGTGGGGCTGGGGGGCTTTGCCTGAGACCCCGCCCGCACACCCACAGCTCCCACTGCAGTAAGAGCACACGGGGGGCCCTTCCCACCCCAACCCAGGCAGGGCATCTCCCAAACCTTCCCCTACAGGGCCAAAGGGGGTGGCGCAGAGGGGTCCGGCAGTGTTACGGAGCATCCCATGGGAAGGGATGAGAGCAGGAGGGATGCTGAGGGTGGTGGGCTGGGAGCTCAGCAGGTGGGTCTGTGGGGAAGGACCACGTCCATCAGCTGCCAAGGTGCACGTGAGCCCTTTGCACGCTGCAGGTCCCACCCGACACATCCCCTCCACCCCGCAGAGCACCGAGGGAGCCCGAACAGCCACATCCCGGGAGCAGGATGGCAGGCATGGTGCTGTGCTTTCCACCCCCGCCATCTCGGCCATGGGAGGGCCAGCGCCACCCCACAAGCTGCCATGAGGGACCATCTAGGACAGGCTGTCTTATTGCATTTCGTTATCCACCTCCTTACCTGGCTGCCCGCAGGCCCCTGGGCTCAGCAGATGTCCTGCTCTCAAACCAGATGCATGAAATCTGCTCTCGCAGCCTCTCAGGTCACCCATCGCTCCCTGCCCACGGTCTTGCACAAGATGAAGTTTTTCCTTTTGTGTTGGAGCCAACAAGGAGGGATGGCATGCTCCCAGCTGTCTCCAAGGATGTCCCTTCCTCCAGTGACCTGAAGGTCCCCTCATGGCTGTGACAAGCAAGCAGATCTCTTTGCCACCTTGCTGCCCACCCACCCTGGCAGGGTTCATATACAATCAGAGGAAAGTTTTAAGATGTCTTGCTTGGAACTTTACCAGATAGTTCTAATTTGGAGAAAAGTTTGGGAAAGGAAACATTCAGCAGGGAAGATGCACTGGATGGTAATGGAGATGGGGACACCGGAGGAGCCCACAGCACCTCTTCCCACCCCAGCTACCACGCTGGTGGATTTGCCACCTGCTGCCTGGCAAAGCTGTCCGTGTGCTGGCTAGGCTGGACGTGCCAGCTGCTGAGGGTGCTCCCACCAGTGTTCACCACCAAGATTTTCAGTTCACTAAGCATTCCCACCTAGAGCAGTTTGAGAATCGTTTCCCCTGCCCAAAGGCATCCTGAGGCTGAAGACGTCCTTATGAGATCCCTCCAAGTATAGCTGTGGTCAGACCCACTCCAGACCTGGTGTCATCCTGGTTGTGACAGGCTGCAAAGCTCAGGGTGGTGGAACAAGCTCTACCCCACCACAGGGAAAGGTATCAGCTCCTAACCCTGACCGTTCAGGGATGGAGACTGCTTGGGGAACTGCTGCCAGGAGCAGAACGGTAAGAAGTGACCTAGCTTCCAGCTGCCATGAGTTAAAGGTGTGAATTAGATGCAGCTCCCATCTCAATTTCTTCTAACCACCACTTCCTCTGGGAATACAGCTCAGCTGAAGGCAGGGTTGGAGATGAAAAGGCAGAAACAACCCGCAGCAGCCAGTCTCATAGCTGCATCTTTGCAAGAGGATACTTTCAAGTTTGTTTTAACTTGCTCCTTGACCTCTTTTGGATGCCGTCTTGTTCTTCCCCTGGAAATAATGAGTATTTCGTTCTCCAGAGGCCACCTCCGCACCCACATGTGACTGTATCTTCTCTGCTCTCAGTCTTAAGACTTCATAGCTGGAGACCTGTTCTACTTCCCTGAACATCACTTGCACTGGGAAAAGTGCTGCGAGAGGTAATGGGGGCTGCAGCTTGTTTCAGATAATGACAATTTTAAAGTACAGGACTCCGCCAGCAAGCTAAGGACTGGACTCGGATATGAAGGTCTGCTGGGTCACTGGAAGTTCTTCCGTGCACAGAAGAAAGTCCAGGGCTGTGTCTACACAGAGCTGCCTTCCCTGCTGGAGCAGCTGGCCATGTCCCAGTGACACAGCTTTGTACCAGGAAGGATCTGGCCCGGGAGTTCTCTCCTGTGTTCCTGTGCGCCCACCCAGCAACCCAAAAGCACAAGAGCCTTGCATTTTAAGATCAGGACCTTGCCTCTACCCATGAGTGATGAAGCTTGCTCAGGTGGTCTGCTGGGTGCTGTCAGGATGGGTGCTGCACAGGCTGCTCTGCTTGGCCCAGATGCCTTTGCAATGGCTGTGGGGCCACACAGAGCATAGTATTTGCTGGCACTGAAGTGACACTGAGCCCACTGCTATCTATTTCTCCAAATGAATCTAAGCCAAGTCCTGGGTCCTACTATAAGTCCAGGGGCTGTGATCTATACTCTCCACTACTTGGAAAAGAGCCCTTCCAGGCTTTTCTGGCTCCTGCCCACCACCTACCTGAGCACGGCTGCTCCAGAGACACGGACATGCACACACAGACCTACTGCCCACACATGGCACAGCCAGATGTGCCACATGCCCCCTGTGGCCATGCACTGGCCCAGAAGGGACTGATGTTTGCAGGGGCCAGCCCTGCCGCTGGCTACAGTCAGCACTTGTGCAGAGGCAAGAAATCTGTGTCCTGCTTCCAATTCTAACACCTTTGCAAGATGAGTGTAACCCCTCCAAGTGCTTCCCCACTTCTCACAAGAGGGGAAAAAAAAAAAAAAGGGATAGGAAAAGGGGTTGGGGAAAATGTACCTTTCCTGAGTTCCTTAGGAATGGAAATTAAATTAGGGAGTAGCTTGGGGAGCAAATATAATGAGAGGGATGGGTTAAACAGCAGGATGAGCTGGAGGCCAGAAGAACGAGGGTGGAAGGAACTCCATGTTTCTCAGGGCACCTTGCTGGAGCACCATGTTGGTGCATGCTGCCCCCAAGCCAGGTGCCATGGGAGCAGGCTCTTGCTCACCTGCTGGGATCTGGTGATGGTGGGGGGACTGGAAGGGGACTGGAAGGCCTCAGGGACCCCCTGACCTTGGATAGGGATGGGGGTCTCAGCCCTCTGCAAAGCTTCCCACCTGCAGATCCTGGCTGTGCTCCCCAGTGCTGGCCTGACTGTGGGCAGCCAGATTTTTGGTGCATTTTTGGTTATTTTTAGTTTCTCAGCTGTTTTACCAAGAAAGTAATTTGGAGGGGGTGAACAAGAGGGTTAAAGCCAGCTGACTGCGTCGCTGCTGCACCATCTGTAGCCTTCTAGCGGCAGCTTTCTGCTAAATCAGATTACAGCTATCACCAAGCTCTCTGTGTAGATGCAGTTTGTATCTTCACTGATAGCAATCAGTGTAAAAAAAAAAAAAAAAGCTAAGCTGATTTTCTTGCTCCCCTGGCCAAGCTGTAGGACCACGGCAACCAGGCTCACACGTGGGCTGGGAACCCAGAAGCTTGGTCCCTCCCTTAGCGCTTTGCTCCTGGTGCCCATGTCCGTAAGGAGCTCCTGGCCCTGCGGGGAGGACAGGAAGGCTCCTATCCTTCACAGGGACTCGTTGGCTCGACAGAAAGGATTTAACCTCCCCTCTAGACCCGTCATAAATGCTCCTCTGTCTTCTCCGCTGGCCAAGGAGCTGCTCCCCGGGGACGCCGCGCCCCGCTCCGGGCTGTGGTTGTGGAGGTGGCCACGGAGGGGTGCCAGAGACTGCCCGCCTGCAGCCATCCATCCCTGCCAGCGCCAAACCCGTCACATAGCGCTCCTGCTGCTCCCGCCCAACGCATTGTCTGTTCAGGAACGGGGTCCAGCATTCTGGACTCTGCAGGACCTTCAGATCCTGCCAGCCAAGCGCGCAATGCTGCTCGAGGCATCGGTTACGGGCTGCTGCGAGTCTCTCCAGCCGCTCTCAGTGCAGAGCAGGACAGGGAGTACTAGGATGCCCACGGGAGTTGCAAGTCAGCTCTTCAATAACCCAGGAACAAGGGAAGAACAATGCTAAATGCTGTTTACCCAAGTTCTGTCCCTTTGGAGTAACACTTTCCTGTTGCATTATCAGAAGGCAGCAAGTATTTGCAGGAGTTGCACAGGGCTCGGAGGAAGCCGTCTGTAGCAACCCATGGTTTTGAGGAAATCCTCAGCCCCAAATCCTGATCTTCAGGAAGAGCAGAACACTTTTTGTTTTGCCTTCCATGAGGAGTTACAAATCTCTGTCATCAAGTTCCGTGAAAGAAGAATTAACCAGTCCCTGGGATGAAGCTGGTTTTAAAGTCTGCATTACAAATCTGGCCTGGACATCCCCCAGCTGCAATCGTGGTGCGTTTCATGCAGCTGAGAGGTGCTGCAGGATTCAGCAGGCTCATGTGTTCCATCTGTTGCACTCATGCTGCATCCTGGCAAATGCTTTCTTTATTTAAAGAACTTGCTGGATGCTGCCTGGGCTCTGCTTGTTTGTCTTCCTCTCTGCTTCCTTTCCCCTGAAAGCTTCAGAGAAAGAAAACATTTCCTGGACCACAATTATTAAAATCTATCAATTTTAATGAGCATTCAGGATGCCCAGTTGCTGCTGCAGTGAGTGTGTAGCTGGCCAAATGCGTATTTGAGCAGAGGCATTGCATAAGGCAAAGGCAAGGAAGAGCAGAGTCAGCTGAAGGAGCTCAGGATAGGGAAGAACAGCTGTAACAGCTGCATGAACAAGGAGGGCTCGCTGGGAGGCAAAGACAGAGGTGTTTTCATAAGGTAAATATGCATCCACACATCACAGGACGCCTGCCAGTACCTTGACCTCTTGTGTTAATGACAAGGCAGGATCTGCAGGCAATTAAATAAGGAACCAGACTGAAGTGCTGCCAAATCACCCAAATTTATCATAAGTCACATAACCACGTTAGTCAGGGCCCTGCTCCAGGGGTTTAGAGCATCACATCTCCTCTTCCTTTTGGAAACACCCCCTCACCCAAAAAACAGTTAAGTTTCTAGCCTTCCTAAAAGGTGAGGGAGAAGAAGGGAAGAGAAAACAGGAAAATATGAACCAAGTTTAATTTCACAGCTAAAAAAAAAATCCAAAAACCCCCAACAAACTAGAAAGGAAAGGAAACTTGGAAGGGGGGAGGAGGGGAGGGGGCTGACTCACAGTATTTGAATTCTTGGGGTTGGCAGCACTGCCTGTGGCATTTCTGTTCCAGTCCAGCTCATGAAATCCTGGAAGTTTTGCAAGACACTGTTAGATGATTTCTAGACCAAAACTATGCTTCAATTCGGAGAGTCCGCCCAGCCCTGCCCTGACTGTGGCTTGTGACATGGATTTTTTCAACCTCTGCTCAGGGATCGAGTGGAAGGATAACGGAAGGCTAACATCCCTGCCATTACCCTTGTCCTCCAGCCAGCGTTGGAGACCCAGAGCAGCGTGCTGGAGGTTTTGGCGCTGGTTGTGAGCAGCCAGTTTTTTAGCATGCCAGTGGCTCCACAGGCCACACAGTCCTTTCAGGCACAGTCTGACTTGGGGGGGCAAATCCACAGAAAGTCATCCCCCCCAGTGCCTGTGGCGCATTAATCACCTGATGGAGGAAAGCTTACGGGTTTCACAAGAGCGGGAAGGAGCGTGCTCTCCTGGGATCTCCCGATGCAGGCAGTACAGGAGGGCAGGAGCGAGGTGTAGCCACCCCACTGGGGTGTGCATCTCCATCGCGATGCTCAGGCACTAAGCTCACTTGCAAAGACTTGGAGTGATGATGCCAAAAGTGGACCCTGAGCACCAGGTTTGAGATCTCCACACTGTGAGGCTGGGGCAGGGTACCACAGCCTCCAGCTGGGACCGTCAGGAGGAGGTGGAGGCACTAGGCAGTGGGAGCAAGATGAGCTGGGGAGAAGGGAGAAATGACTGAGTGCAGGCTATCTATCTATCTGCATAGGGTATGGCTCAGAGCCAGCCTATTAGATCTGGAGATGCAGGTCTCCTAGTGCTACTGTCTGAATTGTTTTGCTGAACCAAGGCAGCTAAAAATAAAGGCAAGTAGACAAAACATCGCCTGCTCTACTGACAAAGCACATTAGTAACTAAGGGTTACCAGATCAGTGGTGGCACTGCTGGATTCTCTGCAGCCTGCCTGGTGCTCATCCTGCGGCCAGGGGCTTCCATAATAGTTCTGCCTTATCGATGTTTCAGGGACCTCCCCTGACAGCTTTCCCCTCACTGGAGCATTGAGAAGGTCTTTCTTTTCTACCTAGCACCTTATTTTCACCTAAGGCATAAGTGTATCGTTGGAACTCCTAACCCTTTGCCACCTTGAAATACATCTAATACCTACAGAGGGGGAGATGGGTAGAAGATGGGATTTCTTTAAGAAGGCAAGTTTAACCTCCCAGCCTGCCTTCTGCCTTGCCATAAATGAATAATCACAGGAAAATACATCACTACAGAGCACCGGGATGCTCCCAGCATCCTTTCCAACACTACATTTATCAGGGTTAAGCAAGACCCCAGCACAGCTCTCTGTCACCGAGCCCAGAAAAATGGAGAGGTAATTTACAGCAACCTGCTCCTTCTTCCCCCTGACCTTGCCCTTCGCCTGCTCTCGGGGGAGCATAGGGCTCTCCACTACCTCGCTGCAGAAACAGGGAAGCTGCCCCAGCCTTAAGGGGCTCCTGAACCCCTCTGAAAGCTAACAAGTGTAAAATCTCCTGCTTTTTTGCCAGGCTCATAAACTGGCCTCTGCTGAGCCTTGCCTTCAGCCAGAGCAGCCTGCTTCTTTCCTTGCTGTCTCAAATTATGCATCTCTTCTTTATTCCTCTCTCTTTTTGCTCCTCCTGGGTCTCCTCCTCCAGTCCAGGGCTACAATTAAAAGTCCAGATCTCTTCCGTTTCCCATGGAGAGAGTCGCAGAGAGTCACCCCTGCCAGAGGGGGGATTTCAAACCTTCATCTGTGATGTGTCTCACCTCCAGTCCTTTTCCTTGCCTAAACTTTCCCAGCCCTTTCTTGTGGCTAGAAGGAGAGCTCTTCTTAGGATGCATCATCAAGGGACTTGGGTAAATCTGGAATGCAGGTGCCGTTTCCAGCAGCGTATGCTTCCCTGGAGCATTTGGCTGCCTCCTAATGGGAAAATTGTCTGCTAGGATGAAACCAAGGGCCCAGAGGTTTGAGCCCTTTGAAAAACGTTATGCTCGAGTCTACCATTTGAGGCAGGTAAGTAACACAGTTCGTGTTTGGGTTTTTTGGTAGAAAAATAACCAGAGGTACAAAGATCCTGAGCTACACAACATACCCATAGCAAAATTTTAGATATCTCCCAGGCTTCTTGTTTCTGTCATTCTTTCCCGTTTCTTTTTGTTGCACTACAGAAATGCTGTGAGCAGCTGGAATACAGCTTGCATGAAAGATGCTGTGTATAATATCCTCCTCGCACTGCACACCAGCCCTCGCCAATGTGACCTTGGTTAAAATTGGAAGCCATCCCAGATCTTTCTCCTTCACTAATATATTTAGAAGCCTTTGCTGAGCCTGGCAGAGCAGCGCTAACCTGTGCACTCACAGGGTGTCAGAATAAATGTGCTGTGATATATAGCTTAGGAATCACAAGGCTACAGTAGAGCAGCAGGCGTGGAATTGGACTGGGCATGAGGATCCAGGGGTCATCATCTGGACCTAGGGTAAAGGCCCACCGAGAAACAAATGATGTACTGCCCGTCGCAGAGGCTGGCCAGGGATGCGTACGCTGGGTTTGAGGGACTTTAATGTACTTGCTGGTGGGCACTGCTCAAAGACAGCTTCCTCAGTTGTACATGCTGATGCTCAGGTTTTTGAAGCCTTGCTGAGATGAATGCCAGGATTAGCCTCTCTTGCGCACTTCCCAATTTTAGAGTGAAATATCTTGGCAGGAGATTATTTCTCTTTCAGGAGCATGAGAGCTGGGAGCAGCAACCAGGGAGCTTGCTGGCAGAGGTCTTCCCACCCTGGCTATTCTGGAACTGCTTGACAATGGTTATGAGTTATAACACTTCAGATTATCAGGACTCAAGGGAAACCTTCAGGTGACAGACACAAGGACTGTCACCACTTCTTACCAAGACAGATAAATCCGTGTCTCACCTTCCTAACCCTTGCTCAGGGAAATGCCATCTGAAAAGAGAACAGCTTCTCTCACCTAGTTCTCCAGCCCTTTCTGGTCCAGCCACCATTTCAGCAGGAACATACAGGAGGGATATACTGATACATGCAGGGTAACTATGTTTAAAATAAGGAAGATGAGAGCACAGGCATAGCTACATCGAGAACCATAATGATATCCTACCACAGCTGAGTAACTGCCCTCATGCATGATCTAAGCCCACAACAAGTGTAAAGTATTTCAACCTACTAACTAGTGGTCACTAACCGGAGGGCTATAGGTGTAGAGCACATACACAGAAACCACAGCTTCGCTGGTGAATGGTAACTTGTGCACCACAACGTTCAATCCTTATGACTATTGGAGATGTGCAAGTTCAAAATCACTCAGGGTGCTTTCTCCTTGCCGAGCCTCGCTGATGCCACCGAACAGCCCTACCTGTAGGTACTGGTGGTGTGATTACTTACGAACAACCTCAGAGGACTCTGCCATGAATAGGGTCTAACAGGGTGATTGGGGATGACTGGGAAAAATTCATTTCTAGCCCATATGAGGTAGGTTCACAAAGGTCATTTATTGGCACCAGCCTGGTCCAGGCTATATGGAGTTGCATTTGCTGTGTTCACACGTTATGTGTAACAGCATGGAGCACCTCTTTGGTGCTGGTCACAAAGTGACAGTGTTCAGGGGCAATGCAGACTTCTGCATGATTCAATCAGCCTTGAAGAACCATCTCAAAGCTCAAGGTGTTCGGTTTCCATGCTGGTTTTGTCCCTTGGCCCTTTTCCCAGCAGTATTATTTCCAAACCCAAACCGCTTCCCATGTTATTAGCCTGTTCCTGCTGTGTTGAACCAGCCACCAAGCCCTCTCAGGCACCTGGCAATTGGTGCCCATACTCATCTGGTTGCTGCTATGTGCTGGCCAGTTTTATCTGGTCTTCTACTTGCACCTTATCATCGACATCCAACAAAGAACTTGCAGAGCTGTCTGTGCTGCAGCAGGCAGATCCCTGGCTGAGATGTAATCCTACGTCCAACTGCAGTGAAGCAGGACTGAGAAAGTGACACCAGCAATAATGTGCTTTACAATGAGTCATTAATAGAGAGAAAAGTGCTCAGAGGTGACAAAGTTCCTATTAAGCTTAACAGCATTAGGCTTGTTTAGTTAAGTTTAACAGATAATTGCTATAGTGACATGTTCACATTTCTGAAGTGCAAAAACAATAGTTCCTTTTTTGCAAATGTTAAGACATTTCTCTTGGAAAAGGGGAGGGAGAAATGAATGAATGAATGAGTATCAGCTTGAGGAAATGAAGGCACTGCATCACTGAAGAAAAAAAAATGAGGATTTTAGCTTAGAGCACATTTAAAAATAGAAATATGAAAAAAAAAAATCCAGAGATCTTCTCTGTATGAGGTTGTGTTCCTGCTGGAAGAAAGAGCTGCCCGCTGCAGTCAGCCCTGCTTGGGAGTGGTTTGGTACCTCTGGTGCAGAGATAACTCTCCTGAGCATGTTATCAGGTGTCAGAAACCTCCAAGGTCACAGCTGTCAGGCCAGGCACCCTGTTAATGCCGGGTAATGACCTTGAAGGAGCTTTTCATGGCAGCTTAAACTGATGGAAGGGGTTGCTGCTGCAGTCCCACCCTTGGCTGTATGCCAGTCAGAGGTGAGATGTCATGTAGTGAGTCAGAAGCTAAACTGGTCCAAAGAAGCCCCCAAAGAATCACTTAAACATCACAGAATCACAGAATGGTTTGGATTGGAAAGGGACCTTAAAGATCATCCAGTTCCGCTCCCCTGCCACGGGCAGGGACACCTGCCACCAGACCAGGTAGCTCCAAGTCCCATCTAAGCTGGTCTTCAAACTTCCAGGGGTGGGGCACCCACAGCTGCTCTGGGCAACCCGTGCCAGCACCTTGCCACCCTCACAGTAAAGAATTTCTTTCTGATATCTAATCTAAATCTCCTTTCTTTCGCTACCCCTCATCCTGTCACTACACACCCTGACAAAGAGCCCCTCCCCATCTTTCCTGTAGGCCCCCTTCAAGTACTGAGAGGCTGCTGTAAAGTCTTTATGACAAGCCACCCCACCAGCCACTCTGCCCGGGGTTGCCCCACTTAACCTCTGCCCACCTTCTACCCTGCTCTGCCCCTCCTAGGACATCTCACGCACCTCCTGGCTTCGGGTGGCCCAGATATTTCCCTAGCCTGAAGAAGGGTTTGTGCGCCTGAGAGCTTGTCTAGTTTTTCTGACTCTACCAGTTGGCCTAATAAAAGATAGCATCTCTCTGCGCACACCGCTGATTTCAAGGAGAAGTCTGTAGCTGGTTCTGCCCAAGATAACCTGTCACTCCTCTGGCTTTGGGCTTATCTGTGGGAACAGGGTGTGTGCAGCGGCAGCCTCGCCTGGCTCTCTGGGTTTCCCTCCCTCTTCTGCACCTCAATGCGCTTATTGTTTGTGCGTCTTTGTCTGTTGGAGGGGAGGAAGGAGGCCCTAAATGAATTGGGTCAAACAAGTTTTTCAGCTGCATGCAGGTTAGGAGAGGCCACAAGAAAAGAACCACAGCCCTTTGAAGTCAGGCTGCTCCTTTTCTGTTTCAGGGGCTGTTTTTTAATTCTGACAGTGAGTGATACTTTCTCAGATGGAGATCAATTCACCAAACAGGAGAACAAAGGCTCTCTAAACACACCACTATCTAAGGGCTCGCGTTGCAATGACATATCATTGATGGAAGGCCAGGAGACAGCTCCAGCTAAATCATGTTTATGATAGGGGCAAACCTTTCCTCCAGGGCCTTTCACACTAAAAAAATGCAGGAACTGGGCAAAAATGAGGGTATCTCTCCATTCCTAGGGAAGGAAACTGCTATCCACAGACTTTAGTAACTAGGAAGAAAATTAACTGTTCCAACCAACTCAGGCTGGTGACATGCATTCTACTTGCCGGACATCAGCTTCGCCATTCAGAAGCAGAACAGGAACCCCTGAGCTTCTGCAGGACAGAGCTGCTTTTACGCTTCACCTCATCACCACCAGTTGGACCTCTGTGCTAAAGCTGCTGCTCGAGGGGACAAAGACAATGTCAACCCACTTCCTGCCAGAAACAGTGCAGCCAAAGGGTGACAGGGAAAGATAGCCACCACCAGTGATGACACCTTCTGCCGAAACCCATGTGGTTGTGGAGGTGCTGTCCCAAGAAACCCCCTGCTCCCTCACTCCTCTGTCTTGTGATATTCTGACGGAATCTTAATAAAGGAAACAATTTTTTTCCTTTTAGTTTTATCACTTGTATTTAGATGCCAAGGCAGCAGGTACTTCCAAAATGCTTGACATTCAATCCATGAAAAGATTTAGGGCCCAAGATCCACAGCTGAGGTATGTGGTCTCCCGGCTTCACTGACCCCTGGACAGTGATGGTAAGGAGGCCACTGTTGACCTTGAAACTCCACACTCATCTCTCCTTGTGAATCTTGGTTTAACTCTCTGGTTTCCTTTGGGCACAAAGGCGGCTCCTGAGCAGAGTCTGTGTAGTTGTGCGCAATTTTCTGTGCAACTAAAACAGTCTTAAGAGCAGGGACTGGGTCTTTCCCTTGTAGATAAAGGTCTAGGCAATGAGCTGTAAACTCACATGTTCTTTCAGTCATTCTCCCTGTGCCAGTTAACTATTTTATACAAAACAGAGAAAGAAGCTGAACAAGCCCCACTCCAGAATAACTTGCCAGGTGGCTCATCTTCTCAAAGAAAGGGTCTTCAAGGACTCCTCAAGCACTTCCAAATGGGTGCGCTAACCCATGGGTTATTGAGTAAAATGTCACAGACTCCCTATGGCACTATTTTGCAAGAAAGGATTAGTTTGTACATTAATCTGCAGGACACGGTCCATCACAGACCCCATCTGTTCCCCATGGTCTCATCATCCTCATGGCCTCATCATCTCCTTCCAGCCAGCTAAGGAGGCTCACACGAGCCATCACTCAGGCCATGACTACAGGATCAGCTAAGCACACATTAAGACCTGGTCTTGGAATTAGATTTACCCACTGTCTTTGCTGCAAATGCTCAAGCTCAGCCTAAGATGGTGTTAGGCTGATTTCTGAAGCTCTTCCCCTCGGGGTGTAGATGTAGCCCAGCTTCAGCCACACAGACCATCTCACTCAGGACCGAGAGTCTCCTACAGATATGGTGCAGCAATGCTGAGCTCTCTTCCAGAGCCTTTTCTTGTATGCAAATAAGGCTCTGCAATCGTACCTTGACACAGGATGAAGAGTTGGCACCACAAAACTAGGATTTCTTCCCAACCGCCACTGGGCCTCCCTATGGACATTTCGGAAATGCCAGGACTCTTCCTTGGGGTTTTTTAAGAGCCTTTCTGTGATGAATAACAGAACCTGCAGAAAGGTTAGCATCAAAATAGCTGTGGAGAAAGAGCATCTGCAGGGGACATGTAGCCAGGGGTTTAGTGTCACTGATTCTGTGCAGCTGTCCTATGGCTAATGTAAAAGTCTGTATTCTGAAAAGGTCAAAAAGGCAATTAAAGAGACAAAAGACCAGCCCTTTCCAGTATTGAAGCAGATGCTCCGCCAAAACATTTGCCTGTGAGATTATATTTCCTTAAGGTTTATTAACTATTAAGCGTTTTTAGGGACGGGATTGTAAAGATAATGAACTGAATGACAAGTATAGTCAGGATTCCTTCGCAAATTATTCCTGTTGGGTTAGACAGGCGTTTGAAAAGCAAGATGCTTTGCTATGATTTTACAACAGGAGACCCTGAGCTCATCTCTGGCAGCTCATCTCTGCTTTGACTTGCTGGTGAAGCCAGGTAACCTGCTGGGTTAAGGGAAAGCTGAGCAAAGCAGCCACATTGAACCAGCGGCAGGATGATTTCCAAGGACCTTCTCTTTTGCAGCAATGCCAGCTTAAAAAATTTCAGCTCTCCCCACCCTGACTGCTCACTACATCATCCTGCGCTCTTCAGCTGTCCTGGCACTAAAGGAGATCAACGAACTGAGCCAGGTTAAAAACAAAGGGTGAGGGGTTTTGGGGTGGGGTCTGGTGCCAAGAACAATCAAACATACCTAAATTTTATAATGCAGTTGTGTTTGAAAACATTTTTTTAATCTTGCTTTGCAATGAATTTTTTTTTTTTTGCCCTAGGACATTACTAGTAACTATTAAAATATGCTGATTTCCAACTGAATAGAACATTTTGCTAAAGTTTGGTTAGTAGGTCGGTATGCGACCAAAGCGGAAATCATGTAATTATCCGTCACCAGAGATCAGTAACAACACACAAGATGAAACTGGGCCAGAAATCACAGCTAACCTTGTTTTGGGTGTAGGCAATGGATGAGCTGAACAGCCGAGGTCCCTCCCAGCTCTGTTTTGCTATGACTTTAGGACAGAAACACATATTTAGGTCACCACATAAATGAATACCCATTTTTCAGAATTTTCAAACATAGCTGTTTTACATTATAGAACAATGGATGTTGCACATGTATTTACTCACTTGTACCAACTCACAGAATTTAAAGGAATTTAACTAAAATGAAGTGGACAAACCAATTATTAATGAGTTTATTCAGATTTATTCTCATGGGCCAGAGACCCATGTCCCAGCAAGTTTGTAGAGAGCCACCCTGTTTGGAAGGATGAGACAGTCAAACAACACGGACACGGGTTGCTCCTGGCCAGAGCTCTCAGTGATGAAGCCTAACTGTGTTGGATAAACAGAAAGGGAAACATCAATTTGTTTAAAACCAACTTAAACGAAGAAAGTCCTGCTGTCAGTGACCTGACTTGACAGCTGTACGTAGTGACCAGAAACAAGATTTTTAGAACTAGTGGATATTTACACCTCATTTTTTTTTTATCCTTGGAGGATTAAAACACACTTTGTTGCTTATTTCAGTTGCCAGTTCTCTTCTGAGTTCTGGATGAAGAAGGCATTGAGCTGAGCTAGGCAAGCAAATGGAAATGAAGTAAATAGTCTCCCTGCATCTGTAGAAAAGTCGGCTTCTATCAAAAGGTGCATTCGTTCCTCAAGAAACCAGGGCTTTGTGTGCTCTGCCTTGGCTGTGACTGCTCCGTTGATCTGGTAGCATTTGCAAATTTGGAAATGAAGGAGATTTAACAGAGTGTAATAAGCCTGGGACTTTCAAGAAGTTCTAATCCTTTATTTTTTAAGTTGTATATAATTTAAATACAAAACCCCACTCCAAGTAAAAACCATTACAGGAGATCATTTTTGGTGGCTTACTGCATCTCAGATAGGAAATGAGGATGTCTGATCTGTGTGGAGGGGAGGTCAAATTCCAGGGGGAAAACTGAGGCTGGTCCTGTTCCCTGATCTGGATCTTGACCATCAACTGCCCTTGCCAAGCTCTGGAGCCCTCTGGGAAAGGGTGGCTGAACATACCCACCACCTTCCCGTGGTGCACTCACCCAGACAACCTGGCTGAACAGAGAGCCTGAGGAAGTCACTGCTGAGCTGAGCGGCAGAAATGGCACATCTTAGGACAGCCTGCATGCAGCATGAACGTCAAGAGCTCAATTCAGTTGCCTAAAGGTAGGTCTCCAATGCCACGTAAGATGCTCTAAGTACTGAGAGGGAGCCTGGTGGGCACGACACAGGGCTCACAGGAGACATACCATGGAGTGGTGGCTGAAGGCAAGGCCAGAGATGGCCTCAAACATCTCAGCTAACAGAGAAGACTCTTGGTTAGGCAAGCCCAGAGGCCCCCGGGTCTGAGCTACAGCCACACTCCTCTCCAGTGAGGGTGGGAGCCATGCAGGTCATGAGACTCCAGTTGTTGTGCCTGTTCCAATTCACTCTTCCCCTTGCAGGGCAAACAGTCCTGAAACCTGAAGGACTCCAGGGCGAAGCAGCTGGATGGAGCCAACAGAGAACCCCCCAGGACCTCTCAGTTAGAGCAGACCTCGCCTGGCTCCTGCCTCACCCACCACCCAGACCTAGGGGCAGGGATGCATCCAGGGTAGCAGGGGCTGGGCACGGTGTAGGGATGAGGTTTTTTGTACTTTGATTGTTCCCAGATATTGCATGATGCATTAAAATACTTGGCACAGTGGGGAACACGCGCTTGTGCTCGCAAAGCTCGAAGCACGGAGAGAGTAGTCATCCTAGTCTCTGCCTTCCTCTCCTCCCAATCGGGGAGATGCCATTCAATAAACTCAGGCAACTTCATAGAAGCAAATTAAATCCATGGGTCCCTCCTGCCTCTCTACCCCCTTCTGCCCTCACATCAATATTTCTTGACTGTACCTGCTAACGGAAGGTTTTGCTACACCCAGGGAAGGCCAGTAACAAGCTCGTTTGAGGAACTGGCACCCATCCCTTTGTGTGGATGAGCTTAAGAGGGACTCTCGGTGGAGTTGTGCTGAGCGCTTTTTCTCCTGGAGGCAAAATCTTCATTCCCAAAGTACACTGCTGCCAATTTACCCTGGCCCAGAGCCTGGGAACAAGAGACTATTGCTAAACTCAGACAGCCTCTTGAACTAGGGATGCTGCTCCGTGCCATTTCCCCCAAAGGCAGTTAGTGTCGACGCCTCCATTCTTAACAACCTTGCCTCCACTGGATGGCAAAAGTGCATTTTTGGCATCAGGTTTGCAGCGTTATAAAGGAAGACAATCTTCTTGCCAGGACAAGAGAGAGTCAGATGGTATCTGCGCTTGAGTCCACAGGGCATGCTGTGAGGCTGTGTCCAGACACCCAGTGCAAGCTTTAGATGTCAGAGGCAGGGTGCTGGGGGGAACAGCCCAGAGCTCCAGCCAGCTTGCCCTGTGTCTCTGCAATGCTGTGCTGCCAGATGGCAAATGCTCCTATGGACACCCTGGATCAGTCAGCACATCTCCATCGCATGCCAGCTGAGAGTCCCCTAGACATGCTCCTGAGGCATCCCCGCTTTCCCTCAGAAATTGCCTCTGGGATGACAGCACAGCAACCAAATTCTGAATCTCTTACTGCCTTCCCTGTAGCAGCTGTGAGAAGAAACTTTCCCTGCATGAGAAGGTTGCTTAGTTCGGAAGGTGTCCCAGGCAGGTGCCCATCCCCCCTGTCCCTGCCACCAAAGGGAAGCATTTCTGGAGGGGCAGGGAGAGGGTGCTTGGTCCTGCACCCCTCACAGGAGCTTCTTCATCATTATTCTTTCTAGGTCAGCTTGTGTTACCCTTCTCATAAAGAGATCTCCAACAGCACCTACTCATTTCTGACCCCATGCCAACACCTCCCACGGTCACCTCTGAATCCCTCTTCTCGCCCCAGCTTTCTTCGCTTCCCCAGCTCTTATTCCCAGTGCTGGAAGCAGCCGTTTCACACTCAAGCCTTTGCAGTCCTGGGCAGATAGTCCTCGGAGAACAGAGTTGTTAATCTGTGACCAGATCTGTTGAGCACAAGCAAACCATGATTTGTAGAGCTTACAACTAATTCAAAATGAAACAAACTTTCCTGGAAGTGGCAAATGGCACTTTTTGACAGCAGGACCAAATTTCATGTTCTTTCTTCAATACATGGAGGCTTTTCTCTGTTACAACAGTTTCATGGAATTACTTATTTTCAAAATCTGGGCAAAACACTGTGCTTTCCCCTCATTCTTGGAAATGGTCAAAATAGTTTGGCTGAAACTTTCCAGAGAACTTTAGCCTAAGGCAGACATCTGCCATGGAAAAAATTTTGCCCAAACAATTACATTTTGATGAAACTATAAGCCAAACTACCAGTGCCTTAAGTGCTGGGCTGTGTTGCACGGATAACCCTGGATATGCAGGGGACTTGCACTGGCCGTAGGCATGGTCTGTAAACACTCTGAAGCTTTAGGGTCTTCTTCTCTAGGAAAAGGTAGGGGAGAGCATAGCCACGAGAGGGAGTGCAACTCCTTGCTGTGGCCATGCAGCGCAGCCCTGCTGCTGACAGCCACGCTGGCCCTCCGGCTACCAGCTGTGCTCCAGCTGCGGATGGGTTCTGGTGCAGGCCCTGTGCCCTGGTGAGTCTCACTCAACAAGGTGAAGAAAACAACGAAGCATCACAGTATGCTTGTGCCAACGGCCCACCCGCAATGCCAGGCTATTTCGATGTCGGGCATTTTGTTTCTGAAACCACAAACAGTAGGTGAAAAGTGACAAGATTAAAAGAATGCTGGATCTCAGGAGCCTGAATCTGAGCATATGGATGGGTTCTAAAGAGGACCTGGAGCACAGCACATCTGTCCCACCTCCTTGCAGCACCACAGGAAGAGCAGGTCCTGATCTTAAATGGCCATTTTACAGCCAGCGATAGAATTTGATCTGCAAAGATCCTGGCCTCCCCAAAGACATGACAGAGATGATGCGCCAGCTCGGGGAATCAGGTCCTCTCACCATGCTTCCCAGCCCAAGAACCTCCACTTGAACACTGGGCTCAGTCTCATTTTCAAAGTGACCAACAGAATGAGGTCAGAACTGCAATGGACTTTTTGCTCCACGTGGGATGTAGAGGGGATGGTACAGGGGACCTATCTGCACCCAAGCAATGCTGCAATTGCTGTGTGCTCTGGGCATGTTTTATTCACCCAGAACTCAGGCCAAATCTGAAATACACCATCAAATCTGACCAAGTTATTGTAATATAACAAGTTATGGCCCAGGAGCTGGGCTGCTAAATCGTGTGCTCATGGCCTGTCCAGGGTGAAGGAAAGTGTGTCAGCTGAAATTGCCACACGTATGGTTTTACTTCACAACTGGAGCATAAGAGCTTACACGAGGTCAGCAGCTCCAAGACGGGTTGGTAACTTAGGCTGTTGGGGTAACAGTCAACAGGAGAGGTTTGAGCCGATGCACTTTTATCTCACAATTTGGGTTGTCTTCCAATACATACCAGGAGAGTCACAGCAGCTCAGCTGAAGGGCAGCTAACCTATGAAGCCACCATATTTCAGTAGCGTTGGTTCAGGAACATAATGTCACTGAGCCTTGGCAGGCACAGGCAGGGAAATTTTGCAGGCGCTGGACCAGCCACAAGAGGGGGATCACAGTGAATGCAAGAGATGCTGAAACCTGTCTGGAAAACATACTGGAGCCCCAGACTTCAGGGGCATGGATCTCCCTGCTCAGGCTGCTTTATCTCCCATTTACAAACCAGTTTCCCTAACAACACCTGATACTTCGCTTAGAATTACAGGTGAAGGAGAACTGCACGTTGTCCAGGGGAAAGCCAAGAACATCTCTTTGTACTAAGTATTTCACATACAGCCTTTGAAAAATACATGTGTTTATATTGGCCAAAGTGCAAGTCCTTACCCAGGCTAACTCTCACGCCCTACAGTCAGGCCAGAAAACATGCTTTATTCTCTTATCCTGTGACTTTCATTACTGATGTACAGTCAAACACATTAATATCTTGTGCGACCACGCAAAGATTACCGGGGACTGCAGGCACAGCCATTATGGCGAGAAGGACAGGCTCCTAGGACGCGTGCTATCACAGAACCACCATTAGCTGTCGTGGGTATACGAGATGCTGCACAGCCAAGCAGGATCTGTTATGTTCCCTCTCAAAGGGGTGGCAAACAGACACACCAGTCATGGCAACTGTCATCTTGGGTGCGATCAGCCAGGTTTTTAATTGGCTTGCAGATGTTGTGCCCTGGCCATATATATTATTTTCACTTAAGTTTATGTCAGCAGGAACAGGACTCTACTAAATTTATCCCCTGTGCTCAAAACTAACTGCATAGGCCTTGAAGGGTATTTTTAATAGGAGGTAAACCTCATCCACAAACAGTCTCTCATTTCAGGCCTACAAATGAGATATTTTCCAGTCCAGTTTAACTCCAACCCTGCCCCTTCCTTCCACAAGCCCCAAATGACTGTTTTCTCCTGATTCTTTGGTCATTGTGTAAGTGTGATATCCCTTGGCAGAGCCTACAAAAGAGCTGGGGAGGAACATGGTTCCTGCCTATTTGGCTCCTTTTAGGGTTAAAGCCAGGATGGGTTTTGTGCCTAAAGCAACATCCTTCACGCAAATGCCAGTATAACATAAATTGTGCTGGGCTCTGAGGAGAAGCAAATGTCAAAAATTAAGTTATTCTTCTGCTTGACTCACAAATCCAAGTAGCATGCAAATAAAGAGGAGCCATCTGTTCAGTCCCTGGGCCATTTCAAGTTAAGCATCCAGGGCCAGCTTCAGCTCCCAGTTATATCAGGTCAGCCCCGCTGGCTGGCCTCCACAGGACATGCTCAGCCTTGCCCAGAACAGCCTGTCACGGCACAAGTGTCCGTAACCCTTCATGCTCCTCTTGAGCTCAACTGGCATTTTGTCCCTCAAGCTGCTTTCAGCTGCTCACACTCGGATGCACGGTTTCTCTGCTTCCATGCAGCTCCCCAAGCAGGATTTTAGGGTTTCTCCTGTTTTAGTTACTTCACTGCACGTACCAGGGTAGGTCACTTGCGGTCCCATGATGCTCTGATATACATCAGAGCAGTTGGTGCATCGATCTGAAGACAGATTTCTCACTGGCTTCCATGGAGCCTGCGCTACACTCGTGGCTGCCTTCCTGCATCTCCACAGACACTTTATTATCATTGACATTAATGTAGCCTTTGAATAGCACACTGAAAATGTAGACCTGCTGGGCTAAACATCGTTGGAGGAAGGCAGGATTACCACCTTGCTTGAGAGAGAAGGCAAAATGAAAGGAGGCCTGACCATACTGCAGATGGGCACAGAGATGTTTAGTAAGCTGGCCAAGACACAGTCTTTAAGTATTAGCTTGAGAGAATCATCATACCAGGGACAGGTTGCTTTGGCAAAGCCTGGCTGCATAGCTTGAGCTGAAGGACTTGGCCTGTGTTAGGTCCACCAGGTCTATCCCAGCTCTCCCCTTCACTGTGCAAGGCATATTCCAGTTGCGGGAACGACAGCCAAGACTATGCCTGTGCAGCACACGCAGTCCAGCACTGGGCGCATGTTAACGCTCTAGCAGGTTTAACGTCCACACACCAGGCTGAGATCTACCAGGCATTCATCATCATGGGATAGCGAGGGGACCAGAGCTGTAGCTGTGAGTTGTAAGGCTGCACAAACCTATGGATGAGGAGGGCCCTAGGTGGGAGATACGGTTAGGAGAGGGTGTGGAGTCTGTGCTGGGGGACAGTAATTAACCACGGAGCAGTAGTCTGGGACAGGGTCAACACACGAGCGCTTCCATCTCACTGCAAACTCAGAGCAGGTAGTTTAGGCCACTGTTGACTCCAGATCTCACAAGCCCCGGGTGGGTTGCTGCCCTTCCTCTGTGCTACCCTCCTCCAGCTAAAGCAGCCTGGTTCCAGTGCCTCTCAGTTCCCACCTCTTCTCCAAGGTCCACCTCCTATCCCACCAAAACTGACAGAAGCCCCAGGGTAGCTCCAGGGAAGTGACTAGAATTAGATCGCTGTCAGTGCAAGGGGAAAAACAGGAGGCTATCAGTGGAGGAACACTCCCCGCAATCTCAATCTATAAATCATGTAGGAAAGAATCCTATACAGCTTTGTCACTTGTTGAAGGGGCAGCTCCAGACCCAAATCAATGACCAAGTTATTGGAGTAAAGCAAATAATGCTGCAATGACAAGAGCACGACCATTAGATTTCTTGGCTGAATCCTGCACTTGCACAGGGGCACTCGAATGGGCAGCACACCGTGTTTAGAAAGGTCAACACTTCAGAAGCACTGATGTGTATCTGTGATGGATGTGGCAATGTTAATTTGGGGAATGTATTTTTGGTACACCGCCTACTTCAAACGGGAATGGCCAGACCTGCCCACAAACGTGATGGAAGCTAGGAGTGAGGTCCTTTTCTCCTGCAAGATGCAGTGGGCTGCCACAGATTGCACTCCCTGAGCCATGGGTTTCCTGCCTGCGCTGCTGGCAGATAGCTGCAGGTGGACTGAGCTGTATCACACTCTGCCTCACGCAGGCTGGACATAATCCAGACTGAGAGAGTCTTGATCCTGGCAAGAGCTCCATGCGTGCTTTGGTACCATCCCTCCAAAGTCTGGGCTTAGGGATTTCCCTAACAGGGCCTTGAAGGCTTACAGAGCTGGGATGGAGAACAGATGCAGACATGCTGAAGCAACCATGACACACTTGCTGAGGGGTAGCACCAGCAGCTACCTGGAGAGCTTTCACAATGTGAGTCACTCGCTGAGCTCCATCTCATGGCGTATCAAGCAGTATAATCAAAGACCAAAAACACAGGGCATGTCTTGCCCTACAAAAACACCATCGACCACTTTACTTTTGAAGTAATGATTTGCTATTGATTATGTGCATGAAGATGAGGTAGCTCCCTACCTCTCCTGCCAATTTCCACACTCTCAATCACATTATAATGTCAGAGTTGAGCCCTCTCTATCAGACGTGAGTTACTGCTCTTCCAGGGGATAAACCTGACACATCAGAAATCTCTGGGCAAATGCCTGAGAGTACTTGTGTTGACTGAAGACCTCCCTAAGTGGAACAAACATGGCAGTAAGGCAGGGGTGGCCACACCTTCCCGACCCTATAAACCACATGCCAAAGTCTTCACAAGTCCTACAGCCATGAGAGCTGCCAGACATGCCTTGGAGAGCTAGGTGGGGAACATGGTCTAGGAGCAGGGTGCTCATGCAACATAATTTCCAGGTGCTGCAGCATGTTCAAGTTCAGTGATCTTTCCTGCCATGGGAACGTGAGTCAAGTGCCAAGGACGACCACAGCACAGGCGGTGTCCTCGATGGCTGGGATGCAGTCCTGCTGGATCTGAAGAGGGCTGGCTGGCAGGGCCAGATGCTGGTAAAAAGGAACTACCAAGAGTCCCAGGCAAAGTGAGGGGGTGAGCTGGGTCCAAGATCCACTTGGGAACACCAGGAGCAGGACTGGAAACAAGGCCACAGTGTAGGTCTGGCACTGATCCAAGACACAGGACCACAGGCAGGACTACAAATAGGTCCTCCTACAGCACAGCTCAGGCAAGGTGCCCATGTCTGAGCTTAAGTAGAGCCTCTGGACTAATGAGTGGAGGATGAGGCTGGTCAGGGAAATTAAAGCTGATTAGTGCACTCGGGACCCTGACACAACTAGACGCAAAGTGGAGCAAGAAAAGTTTTAATTCTATTTTATCCATTTCTAATCTCAGGCCAAGGTCTTCTTTGGTTTGGTCCCATCCCAAGTTTGCCTGTGGCTGGGCAGGAGAAGAAAACAATGACAAGCAGATACAAGTGGCACTTTCTGCCTCGTGTCATGCCTTGTCTAAAGCTGCCTTTCCTTGTAGCCTCTCACCTGCTCAGCTGGTGAGTGTTTGCCAGACAAAGGCGTGTGGGAGTCCTTAGTGCACGTCTGTCTTGTGTCATGCACCCTCTCCAAGATGCTTTTGCTGCAGTGGGTTTGGATGCTTGGGAAGGCAATACCATCTTGATGGATTTTTGAAGGCAGGATACGTACTGGGGAGATCAGGGGGTAGCATCACATTGCTCCTGTCAGTGTGTTTTCCACAAGTTTGTTATTTTAAAAATAATCAGGTGCTAACTCTGGATCTAGAGAACAAGATATAGCTTGGGGTCTTTCCATAGGGGACAGAGGGGATTTTCTCTGGGGAGGCTTCCAGCTGGATCGCATCCTTCCTCTGGATGAAAAAGGGCTGCTAGTCCTTCAAGGCTGCCCACTCCCACCATCCTTCCTCTCAAAACCCACAGGATACAGAAGACTCATAGCTCTATCACATGACAGCTCTCTGCGGTTCTTTGGTGGTGATCCCCAAATCCTGCCTCCGCATTCTGTTGGGAACACACGTTGCTCCATCAGCAGGGAAACGTCACAGCAGCTGTTCCTGCCCTTTCCTTTCTGCTTTAAACTTTCTCTTTAAGTTTAAAAATTAAAAATGCACTAGTAATGAAGGATTTCTATTGAAATTGAGAATTTTGACTAAGGCATTCAGAGTCTGTTCCCAGGCTGGATCAGCAGTTAGCAATGGTTAGACTTGCTGAATCAGAGTACAGCTGCGCCAGGGTCCTCCACCTGAAACAGATGGATTGCAGAACAACATACCCTAAGGAGTAGCTTGGAATGGTGTTTCATTGAAAATGTTTGATGCAAGTTTGCTGCATCCACAGAAATCTGGGAAAAGAGCAGGCAAATATGCTGGAAAAGTTCTAAATGCCCACGGGGAAGACACCTCCCCAAATAGCTGATATTGAGGGTGAAGACTCAATGACTTAAGAGTTTAAGCTGACAATGTTCTTTCATGACTCAGCATCGTGCTGACTGCTCTCAGGGATCCAGTGGGAAAGCACGGAAGTCTGAGGATGGGATAGACTGCCAAAAAAAAAAAAAAAAAAAAAAAAAAGTGATTTTGGCTAGGTCTGACTTAAAAAAAAAAATAATTCCCAAATCCCCAAAACAGCCTGCCAAAGAAAACAAACATCAAAAAAATCCCTGCTGTCAGGACCTCAGTATTTTTTACTTTGGAATACCAGATTTGGGAAAAAGTTGATAAAATGTATAAAGGAGGCTTCTTGCTATCCTAATTTCGTGGAGTGAGCTGGATTTAGGTGCGTTCTTTGTCTGCTTTCTCGGCAAGTCCTATTTTATTGCCTCACAGCCCAACTCTTGAGAGGCTGAGGAGTGATACAGGATCATCCCCCAGTTTTGTCACACTGGCTTCAGCGATGTCAGTATAACCAAACACAGGGCAGGTGGCAACCTAAGCTTGTGTCCACATGGACATGGACGCCGATCCTTTCAGGAAGATATTTTTTTCCTCAGATGAAAAACTTTTTATCTTAGATTCCCTTTCCCAGCACACCCGAGAAGGCAGGCGGACAGGGGTAATTAGGAAGAGGATTAAGGGGGGATCCAGACCTGCTGGATCCCCGGGAGGGCCGGGGCAATGCTGTGACACTCCCCATGCCGCCATGTCCTTGCCTGTGGGTCCTGGGGGTCTTGGATGCTGGAGCAGCGCTGCCAGTTTGCGGTTTTTTTCTCTCTAATGGTTTATTTGGCTGGAATTATTTAATAGTTCAGGACACGACTGGGTTTTTTCCTCTTCAGTTTTTCTCTAGAGGCCATGGCATTTGCACACTCAGCCTTGCAAACCTCCTACAGCCACCCTCATGCCGGTGATCAGTGGCAGCGGGGTGAAGGTGGACACCAGCGAGTTCCCCCTTCCCAGCACCGTCTTCCCCAAACTCTGCCCGTTTGCCGTGCCAGCGCCTGATGCCAGCCCTCAGCCCAGCCCCTGGGCAGGCTCTCCCCCGCTCCCTCAGGCACAGCCTGCGGCGGGGCTGAGGGGATCGCGCCTCCACGTCCCGCCCGTGCCCCCCGGCGACAGCCCCCGCTCGTGCTGGTGGCCGCCACCTCCCCTCAAACAGCGCCGAGGGCCGCGAAGGGAAGGCGGGCAGCGGTCCCCGCCGCCCCGGCCCTGAGGCGCAGGGGAGGGGGCTGCGCTCAGACCCCGGGGCGCCGCGGCCAACCCGCTCCCCTCAGGCGGCGGCAGGCCCCACCCCCCCTTTTACGATTGGCTGTTCCGCCCGCCCTTCCACCGTTGATTGGCTGCTCCGCCCGCCTGTCCGCCGCGGTTTGTTTGGTCGCGTGGACCTGTCAAGCCCGCCGCGGGGGGGAGCAGGGAGGGAAAGGCGCCCCCCCCCCCCCCCGCGCCGGTCCCACGTGGCAGCGCCCGGCGCCCCGACGGGGCGGGCGGGACGGCGGGACCCCTCGTCCCTCCCCCCCCCCCCCGCCCCTCCCCGGTGACCCCCCCCCCCCCCCCGGCGGGGGTGGGACCGCCCCGGGCTGCGGCGGCGGGGGCGGCGGCGGAGGGGGGGCGAGCCGCGCTGAGGGGAGGGAGCGGGCTACCGACATCCGGGCCCTTCGCTCGCCGCCGCCGGGAGCCGCCGGGAGCCGCGGGTCAGCGCCGCCACCGCCGGACGGGGCGGGCGGGCAGGCGGCTGCCGGCACGCAGGTGGGTCCGTGTCCCTGTCGTGTGTGCGTGTGTCTGTGTGTGCCCCCCTCAGACGCCACCGCCCTGAGGGACGGCCACCTCCCCGAGGCACCGCCACCCCCCTGGGGTGCTGCCCGCCCTGAGGTGCCTGAGGTACCGCCGCCCCGTCCCGTCCCGCCGGCGGCGCCGTCGCTCCCCCCGGGGCTCCCTCCCTTTTAATTTCGTTTTAGACGGTAAGTTCCTTATTTTATTGCATCTTCCCAAAGCGCCCCATTTCCTCCCACCGGCATCCCCGTGGCGCGGCGGGGGGACGGCGACACACACGGGGTCCCTGGTTGCCGCCTTCACGGACGGGGGGAGCGGAGGGGTGCACCGGCGAAACGTGCCCCCCATCCCCCCCCCCCCCCCCCCCCCCCAGCTCCATTCCTCCCCGCCCTGCGTCGACCGTCCTGCGTGGGCAGGCGCCCCCCCCATCCCCCCATCCTCCCTTCCCCCCTCCCAGGGACCCGGCGAGGGCGCCCGGTTCTGCCGGCCGCATCCCGGAGAGGCAGCACCGCTCCCACCGCCGCTCCCAGGTCTACTGTCCCCACCCCCGTCCCTCTTTTTCTTCAATAATAATAATGATTATTTTTAAAATTTGTCGTTGATTAATTATTATTCTTCATTTTTATTGTTATTTTATTTATCGTGGCAAAACTTTTGCTGGAGTTCCTGCTGCCTGCGGTTGCTCACGCCGCAGCCGGCGCGCACGCAGACTGAGAGTATCAGCTTTTACTTCTAATTAAAGACAGGAGACAGGCTGTGGGGGGCGACCCCATCCCTTCTCCTCTGCACCTTCTACTGGGGGGGACAGGGACCAGGCGGCTCAGTTCCCCCCCGCGTTGGGGACTCCTCGATGGGTTTTTATTCCCGTTATTTCTCCGGCTTCTGCCTGAGCCCGCCTAAGGAGGCGGCTGTGGCTTGCGCAGGGGGTTTAAGGTGGCACCTCGGGCGAGGCGTTGTCACCGCTGATGCGTGTTACCGTGTCACTTAGGTTTGCCTGGCGCGATCCCCCTTCCCTGGATAACCCTGCATCCTGGCTCCCCGGCAGCAGCACCGAGCCTCGGAGATGCGGTACGTCTGCCAGCGCGTGGTCCTGCAGCGGGCAGGAGTGGGGCTGGCTGCCCTCTGAGCAGGCTGCCCGGGGGAGGGGGACCTGGGGGGCTGCCTGCATGCGAGGGACTAGTGAGCACCCCTGGGATGGGCTCAGCGTGGGGCGAGCATCCCTGGGGTGGGCTCAGTGCAGTGTGAGCATCCCTGGGACTGGCTCAGCGCGGGTGTGGGAAGTGTGGGGCGAGCATCCCTGGGACGGGTTCAGTGTGGGGTGAGCATCCCTGAGATGAGCTCAGTGTGGAGTGAGGATCCCTGAGACGGGCTCAGCCTGGGCGCAGAGAGCGTGGGGCGAGCTTCCCTGGGTTGAGCTCAGTGTGGGGCAAGCATCCATGGGGTGTGTTCATCCCAGGTATGGGGAGCATGGGGTGACCATCCCTGGAATGGGCTCAGCCTGGGTGCAGGGAGCGTGGGATGAGCATCCCTGGGATGGGCTTAGTGTGGGGCAAGCATCCCTGGGATGGCACAACCTGGGTGCAGAGAGCGTGGGCTAAGCATCCCTGGGGACAGGCTCAGTCCTGGTTCAGGGAGTGTGGGGAAAGCATCCCAGCCAGCGTGGGTGCATTGCCCCCTCCCGCACCACTGGCAGCAGTCCTACCATCCCCAAATGTCCCCTGGCCACACATGCTGTGCAGCAGGAGGGGGAGCTCGCACTGCGCTGGCTAAAGAGGGTGGGGAGCTGTGCAGGACAGAGGTCACCAGCCTGTGTGGGCTCCTGGGAGCCCCCCTCTGCCGCGTGCAAGGGGAACCCCCTTCCTCTGAACCCCCCTTTCCGCCAGCCCTCGCCGCAGCTCTGGCTCTGAATTTCCTCCAAGCCCTCCTTCCCATATTGTGCTATTGATTGCTGAGCTGAACTTCCTCCTGAAATCATTAAAGCTTAAAAAATTGATGGCACAATAGAGCCCTTTATTAGCCACATAACTTTTCTGGCTTTCTTCCTTTCTTCTTAATTTTTTTTTATTATTATTTTTTTTAATCAACACTAAAGGGCAGAGCCTGAGCTCAGATTTATGTTCTGTGTCCCTGTGAGAGCTGAGTAGCATGCCCTCCTCCACCCCAACTACCCATCAGCACAGCTGTGCTGGGCTATTTATTAGGAAAAATGGCAAAGGAGGAATCGATGTGTGCAGGTTTATTCTTTTCTTTTAATCTTAGCCTCCTCTCTTCGCAGCCTGCAGATAGGTCTATTTATTTCTGCTCTTATAAATAAAAATATTTGAACAGGGACTGTAATATTTTATTTCCTGTCGTGCTCATCCTTCGGTCTAACGGCAGCTGAGTTCTTGCTTGGTATTAACTTACCATTTTAGTAACAGTTGAGTTTTCCTAAAGGAAATCCCTCCGGGCCGGCCATTACTGTGTCATTGTGTAACACAGGAGAAAGATGGATTACCTGGATGGATCTCCACCAGTGTGACTTCTCCAAGTGACAGACTTCGGCTAATCCCCACTCCCCTTGCCATCGTTGGGATGGGTTTTATAGCTTCTAGGAAATATTTGCAGTATCTCCAGTGTGCGATTGTAAATACAGGTGCAGATTTGCCAGGTGGGACTGTTGGCAGCATGTGAAACCTCAGCTCCTGGAGTCAAGTCAGCCCCCTATGAGTTTTTCTTTAGCAGAGAATAAGAAGTTTTTACTTTTTCTGGTTATTCAGAGAGGTTTTGAGATGTGCTTTGAGTGTGTCTGGATAGAGAAGAAAGAAGGAAGGGAAAAAAGAATGTACATTTATGTGTGTGAGTGTGTATGGGCATAAAATAAATCACACAATTTCGAAGGCAATATAACATTTTGTTGAAGGATCCCTTAGTGATCCTGTGCCAGAGCAGGGACTGAAAGTCATGTAGAGGGGATGCTGCCTCGCTGCGTGGCCTTGGGCCAGTCATTTGTCTTTGCTGCAGTGTCAGTATCTCAGGAGTGTGGCTGCCTGCGCTACCCGTGTTTTCAGCTAGCCCTGTCTCAATGCTGCATGCTAGCCCCTTCAGCCTCACCATAATTTTCATGTGGCTCTTGCACCCTGTTATTTTTAGGGTGCTGTATCAGGGGTGAAACCCTTAGGTGTAAGGCATCCCCCCAAGAATGCTTCCTTCCTAGGACAGGAACAATAGTTGCATCCCTCTGCGCTCCTCATTTTTCAGAACATCAGCTTGGTTCTAGAGGGTAATGCTGACTGCCCTGCATGCCCCCTTTTTGTCATCGTTACAGAATATTTCATGCTGCTGCTGAAAATGATGAAGCTATAAAACAAGAATAGCTCTGAGGGGTTTATATTTGCAGATGACACCAAGCTGAGTGGTGCGGCTGGTGCCTGAGGGATGGGATGCCATCCAGAGGGACCTGGACAAGCTCGAGAAGTGGGCCTGTGTGAACCTCATGAGGTTCACCAAGGCCAAGTTCAAGGTTCTGCACCTTGGTCAGGGCAACCCCCAGTATCGGTGCAGGTGGATCTAGTCCAGCCCCCTGCCATGGGCAGGGACACCTTCAGCTGGATCAGGTTGCTCAGAGCCCGTCCAGCCTGGCCTTGGATGTTCCCAGGGATGGGCCATCGGGCACCTCTCTGGGCCGCCTGTGCCAGTGTCTCACCACCCTCAGCGTAAAACATTTCTTCCGTCTAGTCTGAATCCCTCCTCGCTGAGTTTAAAACCATGCCCCTTGTCCTGTCGCGACAGGCCCTGCTAAAAACTCTGTCCCCATCTTTCTCCTAAGCCCCCTCTAAGTGCTGGAAGGCTGCAGTAAGGTCTCCCCGGAGCCTTCTCCTCTCCGGGCTGGACAACCCCAGCTCTCCCAGCCTGTCCTCCCAGCAGGGGTGCCCCGGCCTCTGACCATCCCCGTGGCCTCCTCTGGCCCTGCTCCAGCAGGTCCATGTC